>NC_135870.1:10328492-10513492 GCF_031162955.1 Sander vitreus | reverse complement strand
GTCCACCTCCTCCTGTGAAATCTCTCTTCCTGACAACTCCACTTCCTGTCGCTCCTCCACCACTACCTGCCCTGAGCAGGACTTTTATGGAGGTCAATATGAAGACCTGGATGGACCAGCACAGGACAATGAGCCTCCCCAGCCTGGCGGAGGAAGAGAAGGGGAGGGCAGAAACGGCAACAGAGAAGGAAGTGGAGGTGGAGCAGGAAGGAGCAGTCGGGGCACCAGCAGTAGTAATAATAGTGATGTTTACACTGTTGGCAATGGACCCGGCAGTCACAGTGCTCTGCACAGTTTAGTGGCCAGTCTCAAACAGGAGATGCACAAGCAGAAGACCGAGTACGAGGCCAGGATAAAGAGGTAGAGTCCCGTCTGTGAGAAAGTGTTTTTTGATTACATTAGAAAGAAGTTGCTAAAGATAAATGAACATGGCTGCTGGTTATAGCTTTTTATATTTAGTGCACAGACAGAGTGGTATCAATCCGCTCATCCAACTCTCGGCTGAAAAGCGTATTTCCCAAAACGTTAAGCCATTCCTTTTTAAAGATGACTATACGTGAATTTTTTATTCTCTTCTTTCTAGGTACAATAGAGCACTTTTTTGTACTTACTTTTTTGCAAAGTTTGATATCTTTTAAAATTTCATGGCACACTGGCAAATTTAAAAACAAAAGGGTTTCACAGACAGTACAATGCAATGGGGATGTGCAAGAAAGCTATACATGACTGCAATGGAGCATGTACTAAAATACTGTATAACTATAAAACAGGACTGGATGTGGTGTGACAAACTTCCTTAAACAGAACGTCCTGTATGAAGTATTAATTGTTCCAGTTTGATTTTAGGGTAACGTCAACAATTCAACAGCAATTTTTTTAGCTTATTGAAAATGAAAATAAACTGCTGCTGTTTGTTTTGTCATTAGACTCTGTTTAGTGATCTTCTCCTAACCCTGTGTTGACCTCCTTTGCAGCTTGGAGCAGCGTAACCTGGAGCTGGAGACGGAGATGGTGAGCCTCAATGAAGAGCTGGACCAGGAGAGAAAGAAGTACACCATGGCGGAGATTAAGCTGCGCAACGCCGAGCGTGCCAAGGACGACGCTGAGCGGCGGAATCAGATGCTGCAGAAAGAGATGGAGCAGTTTTTCTCCACGTTTAGTGACCTCACTGCGACTGGCAACACCACAGCCACTGACCCCCGCCGACCAGATCGTAACAACACCATCTGGATAAAGTGAAGGGAGGCGGAGAAGACTGGAAATGGTTTATTATATGATGTGATCATTACCAGGGGTTTGGCTGCTGGATGTTGAGGGAAGATTGGGAAGTTACAATGCAATGGTTAATGGCATGTTTTAATTTAAAGAAATAGGAGGTGTAGGGCTACAAGCCACCTGTATAAATGTAGACATCACCTGGAGTGATGCCAGACTGGCATTATCTGTAAATACAGCATTATTTAAACAGCTCACAGACTCTCCAACCTACTCAAACTGTGGTGGTTATCATTTATCAGACTGGGAAGAGGAGTAAAGGTGCAGAACACCATAGTATATGATGACACACATTACTTTTATTATTTTTACTTTAGCTCCTAGAGCCATATAGGAGGGAAGGCATACTGTTTAAAAAGGTTGTGTACAGTGAAAAAAAACAACCATGGACCTGAAAACAAAATAATCTAACCAAAAACATTGTTATTGTTCAATGTAAATCTGTATCTGCTCATGTAGGGAAACAATGCATCAAAAACAGTGTCATATGTATGTAAAAAGAAAAGTAATACTTGTTTATCTGATATTTAAGCAAAGTTATCAATGTGCGATATTTTGTATTAAGATGTATCCTTGCACTTACATGTTTGTTTAGTCTCAGCAAGGTGGTACTGAATGTTTTGTCGGTCAATGTGTGTGCCATTGAAATTGGACAGTATACTGTATATGTGCTTGTGCTTCTGTGCTGTTTCATTTACCCCCATGACCAAAAAAAGAGCCTGTACTGTAAATATTTTATAGATAATCATAGACACTACTTGTTAGTCTGCACTGTGGTTTGACACATATTCAGATGGATATGGCACGTGTTGAGTGGAAACTGAGGATGAAGAATGTTTTGTAGCTTGTAGAGATACATTTTAAGACTTGCACGATGGTTCATTGGCATCAATCCCAGATAAAATAAAAATGTCTGTGGTAAATTTAGAATTTCAGTTGACAAATTGTCTCTGTCCCCATTAACAGATGTGTAGCTGCTGTCATTCTTTGAATGCTCATGGGAATTACAGTTAGTCTTGGAGCATACGAGATGCCAGTTATAAAAAAACACTGTCCTGACACAACTGTTTTTTTATCCTAAACTAGCACAGAATAACAAGCTGCAGCAACAAAGTACCAACACAGAGTTGTGTTTGTTGGTCATAACTGTGAAAAAAATTGGGATTATAGCATCGAGTGTGACAACATTGAGGACGTTAACAGCCTGGTGGCTAGATTCAGTAGCAAGCGGTGTGTGTGCATGATGGTGCATGATTCCATTTGGGCCGGTGTACAATAAGTGAATGTCTGTAAAGTGACTGCATATTGATGAAGTCTTTATGAGTGTATTTATGTAGCTTGAAGCCAAATGTATATATATACACACACACACACACACACACACACACACACACACACACACACACACACACACACACACACACACAATGTGGATTTTCTGATGGGTACAAAACAGACTGGACTTCTCTCAAAAAGAAGCTGCTGCTGGCTACTCTTCCTCTAAAGACCAAGTCCTATTTAAACCTGCTGCTGGTCAGTGCAGGACATCTGGAATGTGCACATAGGGTGGGAGAAAAAAAGTGCCTGAACAACTGAAGGAGAGAGTGGGGGACCTGCGTTTCTCATTTTGCAACCTCCACCGGGAAGTAATAGGCTTAAGGTGATCTGACAGTGGCACCTCGTTCTGTGAATTCCACACAAAAGAGCAGATTATGGACACAGGGCAGGAGGGAGAGGAGGACTGGGATAGTGGAATATTTTCATGACATGATACTTGATACACAAAAGAACATACAAAAAAGACTTAATATGAATAAAAATGCATTTTCATGTGAGTGCCTTTGTTATTCCATTTTTGTAAGAGAGTCTTTCAAGTTTGCAACTTTTTCTATTTAACACAAATTGTAACAAATGTCATGTGAGAATCTGTAGTAGCAGTAATCAGAACACTGTCATGACTAAAGCAGCACATAAGCTAAACAATATCAAACATCAAATTAAATATGTCTAAAGATCTGTTTTGACTGGAGAAAAGTGACAGTCAATATTTATAAAAACTATCATGTTATACATAATTTTATATGTCGTTTTTATATGTCGATATTGATATATTGACAGGAATGTCTGCTTTTGGATAATCCAGCAAATTAAGTGCCTGACAATTCAAACTACTACTAAAAAATAAAAATAAATCATCTAAAAATCCAATATTACCAAAAAGTATTCTGCGAGGGGACTTGCAACATTACTTACAATTGCCTAATGTAAAACAAGAAAAGGTATAGTTTCACAGTATAAAAAATATAAGAAAATCTATAGGTGTGTAGGTGGGATTTAGTGTCACTGTGACAATTCCTATGGAAACTACATAGGCACATAGAAATCAAACATAATGAATTGCAAATCACTCCAGGAAAAAAGGTACACCGCTGTCCAAGATCAAAGATTTTATTTATTTTCAATCACATACATATACTATTTTTACATACACAGTTCCTTTAAAATGTTGTGTTTACAGTAACAGCTTTCAGTACATTTTTTTCTTCTTTTTTTAATATTTGTTTTGACTTTATTTGAAACGCTATAGCCTGAAGCTTTGAGATCAGCGTGAAACAGATACAATTTCTTTTCTTTTTTTCAACCTGACAAAGTCAAAAGAATGATTCATTAAAACAGCACGGAGTAAAAGAAACAAGAGAGAAGGAATCGTAAAGGAATTGAAGAACAACATCACCTGATTCAGATGAGCTATACAGGGATTCATCATTGTAGAGTTCCACATTTTAATCCACATTTAAACATTTTAGTGTCACCCGACCCTTGCAGTAGCTTGCCTCCCTGTCTGAGTGCAATAAACTGTTTATTGCATTGTTGGATTGTTGTTATTTACAAAAGGACTTGAGAGAAAAAGGTGGAAATTAATAAATTAATAAACTGGGTCACAAGTACTGAGTCCAAAGATCTTATGTTGGCACAGCTGAGTACAAGATGTATCCTAACTTCTGACTTTATATTGGCAAAACATTATGGCTGAATGACAAAGTCAGCCATCTTGAGATTAGAAATGAATGGCATGAATTTGGCTAAATCCTGCATTGACAAGAGATCATTTCAAATCCCTCGTAACAAAAATTAGGATCAGGATTGGTATTAGACACATTTCTAAATTCTAAAGTTTATGTGACTAAACGTGAATACACACATGAACTACTTCCAAACACACAACTGTACCGCCATTAACATTCTGAAAAGCAATCTCATAAAATCCTGTATTGAAAGAAAGATGTGAAAACACGAACTGTTGAATAATCTGTCCAGATTGCCAGATCACATCTTCCAATTCAACTTTACAGACAGTTTGTGTTGAATGCTGGTTCATTTGAAATCACACACACACTAATGACAAAGCAGAGCAGCAATGACGTGAGTGAAACAATTCATTTCTACATTCAGTGCTGACAACCCAGCTGTTAGAATCATCTCAACTTCAGGCGCGTTAAACAGAACCAAAAGCACCATTTTTATGACAGCAGAATTGTCTGGAGGGATGTCTTTATAAAAAAAAGATCACATTCAGAGAAAGACAAAGAAAAAAGGATGTTTCAGTATTTGTACTCGAAAAGAAGAATGCAGTTGGGATGGGTAAAAATGCCCCTGTAGTAATGACTGCAACCGTGTTGTGATTATACTGTATGTGGTTGTAGGAGTCAACTCAAAACACTTAGACCCCTTTATGAGAGATTGAACATTTTCAACACACAAAGAATTTCAAAGTTGCACCCTGTTTTTTAAAAAGATTGCCCTGGCCAGACCCTGAACAGAAAGCCGATCTAGCCGTCGCTTATTCTGGAGACGCCACCCTCAGTGACCCTCTGTGTCAGGTACTGTAAGTCTGTGTGTGGTTCACTGTACACAAGCCAAAGGCAGAAAGAGTGTTAACAAAGTAGCCATTAGAAGTTATGCATATATTTTTTTTTTCGGGGAGGGATTTTGAGACAGGGACAGGGTGCTTTAGGTAGACTCCATGCAGAAAAGAAACCACTGTGCTGTAGCAGCTGAACCGGAGATTACAGTTAGATGTGAATTGTCCACCTAAACACTGCTGTCATTACTGCAATGATGTAACAATGTCACGACTGGGATTGAACCTTTAGTCTAAACTAGTGGACATATGAGCCATGCAATTTCCATAAGTAGGAAACATTTTTTTAAAAAGTTGTTGTTTTGACGTGCAAGAAACACAGATGTCTATGTTTGATTCATCAAAGGGCAATAAGCATCATTGAGTGTCTAGAAACGTTATCTTTGTATGTTGTCAGTTACCTGATTGTCAAGTGATGACGGGTAATCCAATTGTTATGCATAAGGAAGATAGTAATCTGTTTCTCACACAAACACTAGAATGTCTTTCCATCTAACAGCAAAAATTGTTCATTAAAGTTATTTCTTTGCTGGTAAAATTTGATTTCTCAACCCAGCTTCTGTTAATGGTTCTTTGCCCATAAACCCACACAACCTGCATGAGAACATGGAATATGGCAGTGGAAACCAAGGTAATGGGAATTATATAACTAAGTATAAATAACACATAAACAAACTAATAAACATGTTATACTGTAGATCACCTGCTTCTAGTTGGATTGTATTTTATCTAAAGCATGAGAAGAAAGCTGCAGTAACACATAAATTAACTAATGCAGCTAAAATGTTGTTGTTGTGAGCAGTGAATAAGATGGACATCAGATGGCCTCGGCTCTGGGCACAATAACGATTGGATGTGACCTACAGTAGTGGGCTGTAACTGGACGATGTGCTACAGTCCCAGTTTGAGAAAATCCGGTCACACTATTTTATGGAGATTCAGTTATAAGGAGAAATTAAATCGATATGGAAAATGTCATGTTGTGCAAAAACTAGTATGAGCATGCATACGACTTAAGCCATACAATCTGAAGAGAACAATTTGATTTCACACCACAAAATGTCACTTTAGAACTTAAGTGAAAGCGCCAACATCTGGCCAAACTGTGTTTTTCTTCCTTAAATGTTTCCACCAACGTTAGTGGCTTGGGGATTTGGACAGTTTTAAGGCAGAAAAAGAAGCAGAGAATAAAATAAGCAAAAAATATATATAATTTCTGCACTTGCAATGCTTCATTCCAAAAGGCACTTGCCATATTCAGGTTCCATCTATCAAAATAAATAAATCAATAAATAACTTCCACCTAAGAAATAATGTAGTTAACATAACTGTTGGGTAGCCTCTATCCAGATCCTTTTTTATTGACAAAAACATGTTTGTCTTTTGTGTAGTGTGTGGTCAAATGAGTTTACTTTAGAACAAAAAGATACATTGCTACGAGGTTAACACTCATCGCCCGCCTTTAATCTACCTGCTGTATCATTTGTATCTCTTTCTAAAAGCCTTCTATGTTTCAGACAAATAAATAAGTATCATCTCCTGGTGGCAACACCACAGTGAAACAGACCAACCTCCTGTACCTATGAGGGGTTAATGGTACACAATGACATGCAGGGCTGTGGGCCAGTCCATGGGGTGGTGGAGGGACCGATCATACACTGCCAGGAGAAATAAAAGGGACATTACACACAAATCAGACTTTTTAAACCCCTTAAAGGTCATTTTATGAAGTCTGAAAACAATCAAAATAATTTATTTGAGAGTGTACTGACGCTTTAAGTCCCAAACTCAGCCCTGACATTTACTAATGTCTTAATGGCTTGGTAAAAAAACAAATAAACAAACAAACATATGCACGCACGCACGCACGCACACACACACACACACACACACACACACACTGACACACACACTCACTCGTCCTATCCTGTGACCAGACCCCCCTTGTCTGGAGTTGAGTTAGTTTACATCGTATATAAACAAAAGTCTTTATTCAGACTAATTTTAGCATACAATGAGATTAGCATTGTTTTAAATCTAACCATGCAGGACTACAGCAATAGGTAGGGGCAACTGAGGTGGAAAGCAGTGATGTGGCAAGGTGTGCTAGTCAAGAAATAAACTCCCAGTGTACTGGCCGTCAGTCCCACTCTGTGTGCCCTTCAGCTGTACAGAATTACATTATTTACAAGTAGCGCCGGGAGCGCCGCTCTCTGGGTGAGAGCGACTACATATCCCTGCAGAATAACCACATAAAAACACACACATCAGGCAACCTTACAATGGGGATTGTGTTGGGTGGGGATTGAGGATGTCTAAGAGGTTAAAATACAGCAGTGCCATTACATAAGGATTGGATAAGGGAAAAGGGGAAAGGAGAATGTATTGTACAGTAGTGATGAGCAAAATGGCAGCCCACCTTGCCACAATGATTGGAGCATAAATGCTTTTGCAAGGAATTGTGAGATCTGCAGCCCGCCAATATGCACTTTACAGGAGATGCAAGTCAAAGCATTTGGTCGTTTTGTTTGGATGCCATATACATGATATCTGGGGTAATATAAGCAAAGCAACTAGAGGATCATTAACATATATCTCAGCTCATTTACTTCAGTTTAAATACCACTGCTGTTTTTGAATGACAATGCACAGGCTTTAGATTTGATCATTTCAGATTCAGTGATTCCATAACTCATGTTTTTGTTCTTAATATATTCATTTTGATTTTTTTTTTGTTTGTTGTGTTTTTTCAGTCGGTCATTTGCGGTTGGGTTCTTCACCTTCGGAAGAACATGGGGTTTCGCAGGCAGGCGGCTAGTCACCTGCAACACCCCAGGGGTCCTGCAGAGGTCTCCAGGCTGCTGTCAGTGTCTGAGGCCAGGGTCTGGTCGGTGGACATGGAGGAGATGTCGTTTATGGAGGAAGAGGGAGGGAGGCTCTCGCTGCTGTTCACGGCTGCACCTGTGCTAAGGGAATCAACAGCAGCAAGGGGTTACAACGTAAAAGAATCCTGGCAAAGACAGGAGCAGAAATACAACTAGTAGAGATATTTTGGAAAAGTGCACACAGTGAAACTTTGTACTGTAGCTGAATTGGTTCAATGAGGTCAAGACGTCAACAACATGAACAACACCTGTGGGACATCACAACCAGTGTGCCTATAATGAAACAGGGGTAAGTAAGGTTTGGGTCCAATGGATTTCACAGGAAGGAATTGATAGTTTCAGTATAAGCCCAGATATTGACTGGATTGGATCTTATACTGGCATAAGTCAATGTATTTTGTTTTGATGGCATTAAGAAATGTTGGTATGCCAGTATGTACGATTTATGGATCAATAAAGGTGTCTGCAGCCTTTAATGATACAGTTAAATAGAGATTTTTTTTTTTGCTCAGGCACGCACAATGTTTTACATTGCAAGCCAATGTTCTCATACGGATCTTGTTTTGAAGTCAAAGGTGGAAGCAGTTGGCAGTAAACGTTTTGAGATTTCATTAAGGAACTCTTAATTCAGCCCAGGCAGCTGCTATTCTGCCATTACTAGTGATATAAACACTTCATTAAAGACCCTGGACGTCTCTGTCTGATCATCTCCTTGCTAAATGAAGCTCTAAAGGATGCTCTATTTGATCTCCAGAATTAAAAAGGTAAATTTAAGTTTTTTGAATATTATTGAAGGTTTGGAGATGGACACGTCTCTTTAATATTGCGTGGATCTGTGGACTAAACTTTAGATTAGCAGACAAGGATGTTTCAAACAAGAAAGATCAGAAAGTGTCAAGGAACCAAACTGCTCACTGACAGCACTTTCATTAAATCCTCAGTGAGTGGGTTCTTCTCTCTTTGATTTCAAGTTCATGAGCAAATCAATAGAAAAATGGGCAGTTTGCTTTTGGGATGGTAGTTGAAAGAGTAAAGCCTGATTAAAAAAGGATGAGAATATTGCCAAAATGAGTAAATCGCACAACCACTTTTACTTCCAAGCATACCAGCAGTCTCCTCCTTTCTACAGAGGACATGCACAGAGCAGGCCCACTGTAAATCAGCTGTTTGTGTCTGTTCCCTGTGGGAGGTAATTGCTTAATGGAGACTAGTGGGCACTTCAGCTGACCCAAACTAAAACGCAGAACAAAGCAGGATTAATGGCTGGCTATAATTCCAGCATTCACTTCACTTGTAAGTTTGCTTACAGTAAATACATTAAAAAAATCTGTTAAAAGGCACCATGCAGGTGAAGTATTAGTTTAAATCTTAAAAGATGACTTGAGCATAAACCCCACTAGTAGTTGTAAGAAAGATTACTGAAATGGAAGATTAATTAAAGACTAATCTTTGGGGAAACTCCAAAATTGTGATGTGAGATTATAACTCTTGTTATGTGCCTCCTTGGCACCGCTAATAAGGTCTGAACCATTTTCAATCTTGCACTGTACAGCCGCCCTCTGCACTCAGTGAACTACCCTTTCCATCTTTGGATATGAAAGGCTCATGTGAGGAATGATAGTAAACATGTTAACAATATTGTAGATGATATGTATAGTGTGGCACAAACAGCGCTGGTCTGGTAACAGCTATATCAATAATAATACAGCATAAAAAATGTAAAAATGTCTAACGCACACACGCAGTAACACAAAAAGAGCTGCAAGACCCGTCTGGTTCTGAACGAGTCATCATGTGTGCGCTAAGCTCTTGTGTTTTCCTGCTGCATCAGACACTAGACCAGCCCTTCTGCTTAATTACTAGTTGATGCCAAAAAGAAAGAAAAAGAAGAAAGATGGAGGTCATGAATTTGTGAGAACAAGAGTAGCGAAGAAGAGATGAAAAGTAGCTGTTGCATAATTGGTCAAATTAATGCTATGAGCTCTTTATAGAGTAATGTCTCATCTTCCCTTTGTAATAGTTTAGCTTGAAGAGATGCAACAAGCAAGACAACACTGTTTGTATGCAGTTTGAACTGCATGTTGTCTAGATATTCCATGCAGAAGGCATATAAACATACACTAAGAGGCTTTCTATACACTGGTGGTTTGGTATTGTGAGAGAGAATTTGTTCAGACCTCACATTAATTTCTCTCAATGTGGCAGTTACCTCTCCATGGTCAGCATATGCTACTGTCTCTGCAATATTTAGCTTCTGTTTGCTTTTCTAATCCTCAAAATGGAAGTTTGTGTCTTTTACAGGAGAAAAGCTGTTGTTTTAACGGAGCGATAAGCTATTTTCAGTGATGTCTGGGTGGTCTGGTCAGTGTGCTGACATGACTCCATACTGACTCTCTGTGGCTAACTATGAGAACAGCACTGACCTATTATTCTACAAGGAAAATGTGATATCCATAAAGCTATATTTTCAAAATCTCGGCCAGCCTTTAATCACTTTAGAATTGAATTTCTGAATTATTTTGAATCTATCCAAATTATTAATAATACGAAAAGTATTTATATAACTAATGTACTACAAGATGTTTTCAAGGAAATGTGATTATATTGCCTACCTTTCAATTTCAGTTTTTTGTATTGTATTTTCTTTCTTTTTTTTACTTTCTTCTTTTCTCACTGTGTATTTAAGTACCTTTCTTCTTAAATTTATTCATTTTATGTCATTATGTAAGTTTATAATGATCGCTGAATGGAAATGACTCATGAATTATTTATATATTTTTGAAGTATGATGCCGAATTGTTCCAAAACTGTTTGTATCACATGGTATTTGTGAAAATATGTAAATAAAGTTGTTAAAAAATAAAATAAAAATGAGAACAGCACTCACTGTGCTTGGAGGTCCTTTTACAGACAACAGAACTGTATAAAATGCCAGCTGCGGCTGAGGACTGATATGTCCTGTGATGGACTCCAAAGGACCCAAATCTTAAGTCATGACATGTTATACATACACACTCATTAAAGCTATAGTGCGTAGTTTCTGCCGCCCCTCGGCGCGTCCACATGATACAAGCCTTCCGTGACCTCGCACCCCCCCCCCCTCCTCCATACAGTTGGTAGTAGCCAAGGAGGACGCAGAGGATTAAAAAAACATGATGGACTCTTCAGAAGAGGTAATTATCTTCACTCGAGTTTCTGCGCGGGAAAGTAACTGGACGCCACAATCTTCTGAACACAGCCATACTGAGAAATACAGAGAGAGTTGTGTGGAGCTGATAGTCTTAATTAGCTTTGTAGCAATGGCTTGAATGTAACGGACGTTCATTAATATCAAAAAGTTACACACTAAAGCTTTAAAGTGCATACAGCATCTGCCATTGAATATATAAAGAGGCAATAGCAATCACTGATTAGCTGTCCAACAATACCATTTAACAAATACACTTGGCACAAACACAAAACAACATTTAACTTTAAAAAATGTTTTAAGGAGATGCAAAAGACAAAGACACATGGTCAACAACACGATGGGTTTCTCTATTTACAAGTAAACTCCAGTAAGGTTATAGTAAATTCACTTACAGAGCGATTAGGGTTATGCACTGAGAGTACCTGAAGGTGAAGGCTGTCCCTTCACAACGCCATTCTTCGTTCTCTCCTCAAAGTTCATCACCTCTTTGTAAATTAGTTCTGCCAAAGAGCAAAGCTAGGTCATTAAAACATACAAAGTGGTATATAACATTTATTGCTCATTGGTCTTCTGATATTGCCAGATCACACACTTTTAGTAATTTCCTGATAACGTATATTTTTTTTGAATAAGTAATTCTCACCTTTCCATTCATCAATGGAGTGTTCTCTTTCATCCAGCTGCTTGTCGTAGATCTGAGGTGGAGGCTAAACGGGGGAGAGTAGAAACATTTTCACAACCTGATCAACAAGATTCATTATGGCTGATATCTCTGGATATCAAACGACTTGGATACAAGTTTAGTTTGAGAAACACATGATTATTAATTTGGCACTTTAACATGTACTGTGTGTAGACAAAGACATGCCGGGGTACAAAGTGCGCACATGTGAATTATGAAGAAAATAAATAATGTAAATGAAGGAAAAATAAACAGTTAAATACCAATACATTGTTTGCCACATATATCAAAATATTACAGAAAAATCAGGATTAAACAACATAGAATAAATCTGGTGGGTTGTCCAGCTAAGACGTCCTTCTCCATAGGATTGTCATTTTATCTAACGGGACACAGATATGCTGTCTGGCACCCAGTCAACCCTTCCGATCCTGCACCATAATCTCACTGCAGGTGACAGGACCCCCAATAAACCTCTCTGATAGGACCTTGGAGGGACAGTTACATTCAGTAGCCACAGCAGGACAGAAGTGAGAGTTTTTTTTTCCTCAAACAATGATTTATCAAGATATGCATTCTATCCTCTACAACATTTTTTTAAAATATGGTTAATGATTGACAGTGCTGAAACAAATATGTCTCATTTAACCTTCACTTATTTTCTTTGATGTAGAGCGGTTGTTATTTACCATGGATATTTGGATGAGATCCCTGGCCTTCATCAGCATGAGATGACATTAGAGAAAGGGAAAACAGCAGAACATGTGTTGAAATGCCATATCATACATACCACATCAACTCTAACAACAATATCATCATTAAATCAACAACTAAACAACTTAGACAAGTGCACAGTCATGAAATCCTCTACAAATGAACTACAATGGAGGTGTGTCATGTGGTGTCTTTACAAAAAGCTACAATTAACCAGCAGGATATTTAACGCTGGAATTCATCAGCTGGTCATGCACTCATTAGTGTATTGCTGATCTACTCCTGACCAAGTAGATCTGTGCAACGTTATGGTGCTGCAGATGGCCTTTTCCCAATCTCACTGTCACCTCATACTAATGAGGCACTGATGAAGAAATTAGACTTCACCAAATAAACCAGGAACACCACCACTCTTACATTACAAAAAAGAACAATGCACTATAAATAGCAGCAAAATGAACTTTCTTTATCTAAGGAGTAGCAAAAACATGGGGGTTATTTTACTGAACGTAAAAACTATTAAAGTTCAGATATAAAGAAAAAAATGATAATGAGATGTGAAATAACATTTTTAAACAATCATAAATACACCGATGCAGCAATTATCACTAATACAGAACAGGCTGTAGTTTAAAATGTGATATTAGTGTTGTAAATCAGTATCAAATCAAAATCAAAACCTACTTGTTTAGAATGGCTTTTCATACGTAGTAGTGGTGTGACAATTTCCCTCTCCTCCTGTTTCTATGTAACCTTTTCTGATTTTACTGTTTTCTATGTTTCATTCTTTTTATTGTATGATATGTTGTTTTGTTCTTGGTTCCTGATGTAAAGCACTTTGGATACCTGCTTGTTGCTGTAAAGTGCGATATAAATACAGCAAATGTTGATTGATTGATTGATTATAACTGCAGATTTATAAAATAAGGGGAGTCATCATGATTCTTTTTTGTACGCCAATGCAAATACAAAGTAAACAGTGCTGACCAATCAAAGACAGAAGAGAGAGGAAGTTGGGGATGGTAATAAATATACAGCTCTGCCAAAGGCCTACTCACCGCCTCCACCTCAGTTGGATCATACCACACGTTGATGTAGGGGTGCTGTAAGGCTTCGTCCACCGATATCCGTTTAGCAGGGTCAATGATCAGCATCTTTGACAGCAGGTCTCTGGCCTGGCTAGCTGTGGTTTGAAGAACAATTTAAAACATGTGGTTAAGATCGCAATGCAAGAAAGTATTCCTCTATGCCACTAATGTGCCAAAAGGAAATTGGAACACAATAAGGCAGAAAAGGAGGACGAGAGAGAGAAGAGAGAGAAATGTCAGGGTTTAAAGAGAATAATAAACAACAGCAGCTTGTCAAAGGAAACCAGAATCTCACAAAGCCTTAATCACATGTGGATTAGCAAATAAACACAGCATTTTTACAGAGTGAGAGCTTTGGAAAAGAGTTTTTTGACATTTATTTTGAATTATGTGGGCAAAAATGATAATCTGCAACACTTTATCAACCATTCAGATATCTCTGCCTTTTTGATCTAATTCAAGATTCTGGCTTGTCCCATATTGTATTGGTGTTATTTGTTACAGGCTGATTCAATTTGAATAATGTCTGAAATCTAAGAAATGACCTGCTCCCACTGGTATCTCTCTAAATTTAGTTTTATAAGGACATCAGCACGTAGACTGTGTAAGTGTATTTTATTTTTATTTTTTTTAAACAAACACTTCAGCATCAGCAGTCGCTCATTTGGTCAGTCTTTCTACCCTCAGGCCCTTTTGGACTGATCTGAAATCGAGAACCCTTAAACCACACAGCATCTCTCTCCTACACGCACTGACCCCATTATAAATAGCTCTACAGCAGCAAAGGACTGAAGAAACTGAACAGGGAAAGACAGATGAGCCGGGTGCACCCGCTGCATTTTGCCTCAGCATCAACACATCAATAAGAAACGGATGGTAAATCTGTAAAATGACTCCTCTATCGCTCTCCTTCCAACTTTCCTCGATCCTTATCTACAGTATCTTTCTTCTCTTTGCCCTACAGTACTGTTTGTCTGCCTCTTCCTCATACAGTTCAAAAAATAACCAAAGCCCAAAAGATGTCTGCCTCAGTTCCTGTGACAGTACAAAACATACAAAACAGCAGCATTCAACCTGGTCTCACACCCTCCCACGCTCTCTCTCTAGATGCCTTTCCTTTAACATTCTCACTCCAGCAGGGAGCAGCCAGAATACAAAAGTGATTCATGAGAATTTTACCAGACAGGAGCTTTGATGTTGGAGCTGGGTAGCCGAAAAAGCTTCTTTTCCTAAAAAAAAAAAATACTAGGAAGAGAAGTTGTACGTCTCACTGAGACAGAAGAAAGAAATGATGTCTTGGTTACCCCTCTGCATAAGAATAGTCTGAATTCACAGAGGCCCGCACAATGGGGTTGAAAAAATGCATTTAATGTGGAGGCCCAAAAGCAAAATGTAAAATAAAAGTTTTTTGAGGTAAAAGTTGACCAAAACAAACGTTTTGTTCCCTATTAAGGAAATAGGGCAAGCTGCTCTGTGAGGCTGTACTTAGGCACAGCGGTGCTTTGTGCTAAATGCTAACATTAGCATGCTAACATACTTACCATGAAAATTGCTAACATGATGATTAGCATGTATGATGACCATGTTCACCTGCTTACTTTAGAGTATTAGCATGCTAACATTTGCTAGCACTAAACACAAAGCACAGCTGAGGCTGTCGGGAATGTCATTCATTTTGCAGGTGTTTGGTCATAAACCTAATTTTGACCTAATGTCCTAAGTGAAAAATGAAGAAATCACCATAGTTATTATAATTCATCCTGAGGGGGGGCATGCTTGTATGCCACAAATGTCATATAAATCCATCTGTTGTTCAAATATTTGACTCGAAACCATGATAAATAAATTAATCTGTTGGTACTGCTAAAGTTGGTGGCACCTATCAAGTAAAAATATACACATTTTCTCATGTGACAATGCAACACTACTTTCCTGTGTGAGATGTGCTATGAAGCAGAGGTAGTCAAAACCACTCCAAGGTGTTATAATTTATTGAAACATTTAATGGACATACAATCTTCTGTTATGACTTATAGCAGGCATTGTGGTTTTAACAGGCCTCCCCAGTACTCGTGTGGTTTTTATTACAGTTGCTCTGCCACAACATAACTTTATCTCTCACATGATCATTTTTTGTGTAAATGTTATTATGTCCTACATGTGCGATAAACTATAATTTTTTTTACACCTTATGTTTCAGGGCTTCTGTATTTAACAAAGATCATAAGAAATCCTATGAGTGATATCATGACGTAGGCTAGGCTATTACTTTTGTGAGATCATGCTGTAAATACTGCAGAGCTCTACACTACAGAATCACACCACAGGGACATTAGTATGGCTGTCTGTCCAAATACACAGACATGCAAAGGTTTTAAATTCAAATAATCAATCTGTCTGCAATCTCATAAAATGCCTAAAATACACTTCATTCATGCAGCTCCAGTTCTCACCTTTGAGTTTGTTGTGCTCAGAATCAGCAGGGAAAAGGCAGTCAGGGAAGAGCTTGGGAAAGGTGAGACCTGTGTACTTTGGCCGGTTCTCAACGTAGTTCCTCACTGTAGGCTGAAGCTTCTTCATGAAATCTGGTGAGGGTGTGCCCAGCTGCTCAATTACCTTGTTCCACTGGTCGATGTCTGGTGCGGCGGGTCAAGATTAAGGGAAACACACATGGAATATGCAGCATCCTGTTTGCCACAGTGTCCACACAGGTGCTACACCCACACAATACTATGTGTATTAAGGACAAGAAAAAAATGGAAATCTTTTGATTTACTCATAAAAGGTTGGACTAATAATAATGGAGTCTGTAAGACCAAATAAAATGTAGTAATAAATAAATAAATAACTGGGTCTGTTAAACAGAGTAACATCCGCAAAGATACAAAAAAACATGCTAAAAAACATAATCACAAATTGTCACAAAGTTTTTATTTCTGATCTCATTTTTCTCTCATTAAGAAAAGAGAATTATGGGTCTCAGTATGCATCCAATAAATACTTCGCCCACCTCTATTACTTCCTAATTCCTTCCCTTTAATTGCTTTCACGTTCCTCAAAAAACGCATACAGTTTTTGTTGGGATTATTATTTTCTTGGCCTTCTGGGACTCAAAGATCTCTAGTGATCCCTTGGCCCATATAAGACATTCACTTTGTGCCTTGATACCTACTTAAAATACAAAATACCTGTATAATCCCCTTACCATGTTGAGCTTACCTAAAAGCAAGAATTGGGTCAAAAAGAACAAACCTGCTAATAAACCTCCTGACCAGAACATATATGATTTTTCAATTAACAGGAGACATGTAGCATGAGGTCGTGTTTGTGTGTGTGCAAATATGGTTGTGGGGTGTGTCAGCTTGTGTTTCTAGTTGGCAACAAATACTTCCTCTCTTACCCCTCCACACACTCCGAATAACCCCCTCCCCTCCCTGTGTTCTCACAGAGGGTGCCAGTTGAGGCAGTTAGCTGCCAGTGCCACCATAGTGTCCCATTATTTCATTTTGCTGGAACGCCACACACTTCCACCTCCTTTTTGTCTCGATTGCACATTGGCCATGATCCACGCAGTGCTCAGAGAGGCATTGTTGTATCCTCTAAGGTTCTTATCCATGGCTCTTTAGCAAGTTGTTGGATTCACTCAGACAGCTAGAGGTGTTTTTCCACTGTGGGTCAGTGCCACAAAAGCATGTCTTGAATTTAGGGCATCATGCACCTGAACGCAACTGCCTTCAAAGAAATGCTGTGGGATTTCCTACGATATTCAGGTTTACATGTGAGACAGAGCGAGGGAGCGTCAGAAGGATACGGTCAGTCCCAGGGAACAGCACTGTTCCTCTTATCACCTCTCCAAAGATGCAGCCGACTGACCACATGTCCACTGGGTTCATACACACACACACACACACACACACACACACAAACACATACATACATACAGGTACATGCACAAGCACACACACACACACACACACACACACACGCATTACAAACATCTATCGGAAATCTCTGAACACTTCTACCTTCTAAATGACTTACACATAAGTACACATAAATACAGTTTCCAAGTTCTAATCCTGTTGCTTTTTGAGTATTTGCATATTAAAATCCCTCTCTTTCTTTTCCTGTGAAACATAAGAATATTTTCGATGACTCATCTTGAATTTAGCGGGAGATTACATTCATTTATTAATGTAATCTATAATCTATAATAAGTGATTTGAAGAAAGGTCCAGCTGCGAACCTCATGTGACCCAAGGTCTGTGAGTCAAGGGGTAGAGAGTAAGGTCCCAATACATGAAATTAGTTGCTTCCTTTAGTTCCTAAATGTGATTTACGTTTTCTTCTTCTTTTTTTTTAATAATATTAATATTCATTTTCTTTTTACCAGATCTGAAAAAGGTCATGTTTCTTTGCTCAAGACTTAGCTAGCACGGTAGCGAGCCTATCTTAGTAGGAGGTGTTTGGATTACGGCTGGCAAAAATATTATTAACATGTTTCTGTTTACAATACAGGTCTAATTTACTGTATTAATTTCCCTCTTATCCTCCACCTAACAACTGGGGTGAGGGAGGTTAGTGTGGAGGCCAACAGTCCTCTCTGCAGCTCCATCGTGCAGTATTAGCTAAGGCCACTTCTGCTTTTGAGTGATCCAATCAAATGTGTGATTTGATTTAAACTCCACATCATATATTCCATTCCACTTGGAAATACAGCCCATTACTGGAGCTAAAGCTATAGAGCAAGATGTTATAACTTCTGTTTCACTGTGACTTGGTACTTTATAAAGTAATAACAAGGTGTGATATTCCTAAAATGAAGTAATACTGTGCCCAGTTCTTCTTATGCCATCACATAGATGTGTGTTTTACCAGTAATTACTAAGCCAAACATTAAATACAATTTCAATTACCTTGCCATCACTCCATAGCCACTTATTTAACACACTGTTGTACTATATGGCTATCAAACACCCAGTCACCCTGAGGCTCACTGTGCTGTGACCTGTGTAGACACACTGCTCTTCTATATCATCATTTGACAGACACTCAGGAAGGTGCAGATAACTTCAGCCAGGTCAATACTTCAGGTCGAAAAGTTTATGAAGTAAATTAAGATTAGCAACGACAGGGTACCAGTCCAGAAACTGATCAATAAGCAGAAGATTAACAAAAGGTGTGCATGACTACTGTTCATTGAGCTACAGTAAGAAAGGATGGGGTGTTATGTGATAAGAATTTTAGGTCGTTGTGAGAGCAGAGACAGAGGGAGAGAGATAGTGCAGAGCTCATTGCGGGGGTTTTCTAGTTCTCCAGAGCATTAATCTTTCAGGATCTGCGAGTTCAGGGATGTAGAGACAACAGTATAGAATGAGGCTGGTGATTTTTTATGTTTTTGTTTTGTCAACAAATTCCATGACAAGTCCTTTAAAATATTTACATTATTTCTACCTTGCATCATACTATTATTAATACTTTCCGATAATGGCAGCTTTCTCGTTTTCTCAGTCTACACCTTTACTCTTTTAACTTCCTCACACCACCAAGAGGGTTCATCTAAGCCGCTATTAAACCGATGTTCAAAATGAAAACATAAAGCCTTCATTATTAATCCACTAAATGATTACTAACTGTTTCTGACTCACATATGTGGGCACCCTAAGATACACTTCACGTGTGCACACGTGCACAAACTCAGCACGGTGACTATTTATCTAAATCCATCATTCTAAAAGAAGTCATTTTTGGGGATGCAATTACAGCCCCCTCACTGCAGGAGAACACACCAGGTAGCACTCACAGAAACACTCTGAATATTCAGAGACAAAGAGAGAGAACTCCCCTCTTGCCAAAATTACAAAACCGAATAGAGCTTAAGATTCGGGCGGACTGACTTGAGAACAAGAATGTATAATGCTTATTTTATGATGTTATGTTATAGAGTAAATTAAAAGTGTTAAAGGAGGATCAGATGGAATTGTTGGTATAAGGACAACCGAATGCAAGTGTGGTTTAGTTCACCTCAGTAACATACAGAGAACATCAGGCCAGAATAATCTTCAAAGTAAATGTAACTGACCAAAATACAATGTGAAAAGTATGTCACGGTTATTACCGTATGAATTAAACATTTACATGTTTTAAAGGAATATTGGACGACAAACCCATAGCTACTATTTCATTAATTCCAAACTCTCCGAGCACTCGACTCAAAGAGTGTTTTAAAAGGCAGTTGAATCCATCTTGAGTCAGACACGTGAAACCCAACATGGATGGTCGTATTTAAAACAAAGAATGGTTGATTTTTAAATGAATTCTTCTATGTACAGCAGACATAAACCCAATGAACACAAATAGTGTTACCATCAGATAACAAGGATACAGTCCCGCCCAGGAAAGAGGATTTTGTGGCGCACCATTTCTCCCATAATGCACCCCACCGACCATATATCCACTGCACGCATAGAGGTGACAGTAAGACAGAGAAGGAGCAAAAGAAAAAGAGAGGAAGGCAAAGGTTAGTGTTAGACACATCAAGCTTTCTGGGAGAAGCAACAGGGATTAGCTGTCCTTCAGTGAGGGAGAAATAATTAGTGAGGAGCATGAAGAACGTGAATGAAATATAGACATAGAGCAGAAGAAGAGCAAAAAAAAAGAGAGAAGCTGAGCCTAACTAGCGGCTGAATATTCTTAAAGTCTACATGCTTCTATCCACAGGAGGAATATGGCTAATGATGAGTCATTGCTTAGGCTGGCATTCAATCACATGTCTGATGTTCTGAGGGCTTTTAATCAGTGACTCACACCGCCAACACAATTCACTTTAGCTCATTTGAAATGTGCGACTGAATTTGTTTCACAGATTAGTTGGGATCATTAATGGATAACATTTATGTAATTTTATATATATATATTTACTGATCATTAGTGCTCATGAAAAGACAAACATTGCTCTTTTTGTTTTGCTACAGTCAGAAGCTCATTCGCATTCTATTTTACTGCAAATTATACTGCAGTTTAAAAATACTTTACATACTCACATAGACATGCTGCTGCTATACTGCCATTTACCTCTAAAAAATTACTTTGTAACACAATTGCTTCAAAAGTTGTATTACTTGACTAGAGGTAGATGTTGGTTCCCAGTCTGTATTAACTTTAGTTTTCTCTCTTCGTAGCAGCAGCAAGACAGTAAACGAGTGCAGTTTTGAGAATACTGACAATAGCTCCAATTAACTCATTTAGTGATGTACTCTATTAGCAAATACTGCTATACAAACACTAGTCAATCTGTGTGAGTTCTTTCAATTGACTGTGGAAAAGTGGATGTTAGACTTTTTGTGTGCATTAATAAAGAGAGCAAACAATCGACAGTGTTGTCCTTTAAATTTGTCTAAATTTGACCCATGCAGGGTCAAATTGCCATGTAATCAATCATGGCGAATTCTCACCGTTCTCTTTGTATCCCATGCCCAGGATAACCTCTGGGGCTCTGTAGTATCTAGTCACCACATAAGGGGTCATCATGAAGCTAGTGCCTGCGGTCCTGGCTAGACCAAAGTCCAGGATCTTCAGGGTGCAGTCTGACTTCACCACTATATTGCTTGGTTTGAGATCCTGGAGATGGGAAAAAGACTGGTGTGAGAAACTGTGTATGTACAGTATATTTATTTCATTTACAAACAGTGTTGGGGAGTAACAGAATACATGTACCGGCGTTACGTATTCAGAATACAAATTATGAGTAAGTATAAAATGCAATTCAATGTGGAAGTAATCCAATTATTCAGACTACGTTACTCAGATTGAGTAACGTAACGGAATACATTACAAATTACATTTTTGGGCATGTATTCTGTATTCTGTAACGGAATACGTTTTGAAAGTATCCTTCCCAACACTGTTTACAAACCATCTTTTCTGTTGACAGGTTTCAATGATTTCTGGTATTTGACTTGAACATTGGTTATGAGTAAAAAAAAAAAAGGATTGACAGATATATATATATATATATATATATATATATATATATATATATATATATATATATATATATATATATATATATCTGTCAAAACTTTGTTTTCAACTTTCTGATACCTGCTTGTGTTAGTTTAATTTGAATCAGAGCTACCTGAAACTGTGAACTGGAAGCAGGAATTTGATAGTACTCAGCTTTATTTTTTGAAAGTAATGTTTACTTTCTCTCTCCGAAATCTGAAATTGTAATTTGCCCCTGCACTAACCTGGAGTGGGTTTTAAAAAAATGA
Source organism: Sander vitreus (assembly GCF_031162955.1). Taxonomy (NCBI): domain Eukaryota; kingdom Metazoa; phylum Chordata; class Actinopteri; order Perciformes; family Percidae; genus Sander; species Sander vitreus. Next base: position 10,491,463 of record NC_135870.1, on the reverse strand, counting down.
ATATATGTCCAAAAATATACATTAACATGAATCAAACATTTTAATAGCAAAGATAAATTGGCCTATTTGTGAAGAAAAAAAATAATTTACACATTGAAGATAAGCTTACTATGCCTACTATGGAAGCCATACATTTAAGCTTAATGATTCATTTTTGTCCATGTGGCACAGTATAATTCAAAAATAGGCATATGCTTAGTAAGTACAGTAAGTGCTGTAGTACAACTAGCAGGAGACAAGTTATAATTGAGGTAAGTTTGGAGACACTACCGTATTTAATCATTAAATTAATAAATATTTTTGTTGTATCTCTTTACGGTGTTGTAGACGGTCCCTAAGTCTTGCCGTCTCAACACTGGAACTAAACAGAGCTGAATTAGCAGAACTTTTATGCATTTCTTTCACATCTACTGCAGTCAGATTCACTGTGTTCATTCAGAAGGAATCACTTCACATGGGTAGGCACTTGTAATGACATTTCAAACATGTTAAGAGGTTTAAAACTTGCCCTGTTTCAGCCTCCTGGGTGCAAACTGTAGCAAGAGGATAACACGGTGTAGGCAACACCGATTGTTTTTGTTTTTCTCGCTACTGACAGCGCTCCAAATTTACAAACAACAGAGCTACGTGTTGAAATTGACCGGAATTCTCCTTTAATATTATACAGTATATGTAGTAGGGGGCCCCTACTCTGTCTTTCTTTTAGCTAAGGGGTCTTTGGCCTGAAAAACTGCATCCGCTAGATGTGTTAGCTTAAACAGCTAGTAAAGATGGAAGCACCAGAAATTAAACCTTACCTTTCCTTTGTGCCCTTGCCTGCCAAATAGGTAACCAAGGTGATGTCAAATTGTATGGCTATTGATGTTAGACTACAAATTGCTATCCCCAAAACAAAACACACACACAACCCAAACCATATTCAGTAGTCAAACGAGAAAATTGAGCTGTCTTGCTTTCCTACCCTGTGAATAATACCGGCTGAGTGCAGATGTTTGATACCACACAGCATCTGGTAGAGCAGGTAGGACATTCTCTCATGGTCAAGCTCCATCTGAATCACCTGGCACAGGTTGGCATCCATCAGTTCCATCACGAGGTACCTGAGAAAAGGTTTTATTGATCTATGAGTGGTTGACAAACTATTATTTGATGAGTTAGCTGTTAGACTAAAGCTGTACTAAAGTCATTTGTAAACTACAGCTCTCAGTGGAAATCATAAACTGAGCATTCCTCTACCATTTGAAAGAGGTACCACCAAGACACACAAATCCCTCTGCAGTAGTCTGTACCTAGTTCTTAATGTGAATGCGCTCTCATTTATCATTCAGTCTGAGAACAGGATACCTCCAGCAGCCTTGGGTTACACCTACAGTACTAGCGTGTTCTTACAACTGCAGGTGCAAAGGAGCTATAAGCATATAATGCATAACAGAATCAGTCCCCTTCTTTCCCGCCTGTCATTTGAAGTAACTTTTTTTATGGGCTAAATCATTATTTTTCATGGAAATGTAATTATGCAAGAAAGGGTTTAGTATACTCACACATCCTGGAATTCCTCTAATGATTTCTGTGGTGTGAAGACATTTAATAAACTGATGATCTGAAAGAGAGAAGAGCATGGAGAGGATCAACATCTAGCAGTTAAGTAAATATACACTGAGTTACAGCAAGGGACAGGGAGTTGGTAATGACCCTGGTGAAGGACACTGCTGAGTAAACCGAGCAAGGGGGTTGGAACAAAAAAGTGGGGATAAACGTGGAGGAGAGGAAAAAATAGACGGAGAATACGAAAAGAGCTCAAACTGCGGCACTGGAGATTGCATTCATGCCTTGAAGTGCTCTCTGTTTCACTCTCCTGCCAGTTCGGTACATTTCTCGAGGCATCGAATTTAGCACAGTCACAATGTTGCAGTGGCTCGTCTCCTTTTTGTAGTGAAGGGATTTATCAAGAACTAAAAATAGACACTGAATGGGGAATAGTTTAAAACTGTGCTTCATTTTGACAATGGATACATTTTTATTCTTCCTGCATTCCTTCCTGTTACCCCTCAGCTGAATCACTTACATTTTTGTGATTGACACATTTCATGAGCACCAACTCCCGGTATGCCCTCTTGGCATGGGTCTGGTTCTGGAAGGGTCTGCTGAGCTTCTTGATGGCTACATTTCTGTCCAGGACAGCATCATAGCCCGCACTGCAGACGAAAAACCGTAGAGAACAATGGAACAATTTTTGTTAGTATTCATGGCTGGATGAATCACTTTGCATGACGCTGTGACAATCCACCCTGAATGCCATTGGTCACAAAAACATCTCCAACAAAACAAAGACTCATGGGAAAAGATGACAGATGACTTTGTTTTAAACTTAAAATTTTATCTGAAAACATTTTTCTCCAAGGGTATGATCTTCTCAGTAACAAGAAAACAATGAAATCATATTCATTGTGGCTGTTAAAGTAACAGGAAAATAGCATAAGCATTTTTTCAGCGATTAAAGAAACAGTTAAAAATGTTAGCAAATAAAAGCTGATTTAGCATAAATGATGTGACTACAAGCTAGCAGTGGGGGCAACCAACTTGAAATAGTGCGTGACTACTCCCAAGTCGGTTTTCCTGTTCTTCCCATTCTGCTGACATTGCATGAATGCAGCACAATACTCCAAGAAGTCACCGTGACCGGCCAATAAAGCTTAAGATTCAGGCAGACTGACTTGAGAACAAGAATGTGCAGTATAATGCTTATTTTATGATATTATGTTATTGAAGGTTACATAAAAGAGTTAAAAGAGGATCCGTCAGAATTGTTGTTATAAAGACAGCCAGATGTGAGTGTGGTTTAGTTCACCTCCGTAACATACAGACCGGCCAGAAATGTGTCGCCTCATCTAACCTTTTCAGATACTACAGCCTACCATAAACACTGACTTGTCCCATTTCTAATTTTTTAGAAATATCCATTAATAGAATTATACAGTACTTGATAATATGATGAACATTCTTGGTGTTACAACAACAAATAACATAATGCAATGAAATAGAGGGGGAAATGTAAGTAGATGGCTTCTTTTTCCACATAGTGGCTCAAACTATTTTGGAGGTCATTACGGCAGAATGAGTTCTTTGTTTACACAATACAATCCCAACCCTGAGAAAATTTGTTTGTATAGATTTATGTTTGTTTTCAATGAAAAGCCTTTTCTGACGAACTCTCCCTAAAAGATACTATAAATTGAGTTTTAATGCTGTATGCAGGCTTACTGCAGCCCTAATCAAAATGACACTGTGTGTGGGTTTGTGGATAGCTGGGTGGGATACAACTGGTTTGTCATTTCTCTGGAGACTGTACGCCAGGGATGGTGTGTGACCATGGAAACAGTGGAGCCTTTCATAAAAGCATTGCTCCAATACGGATTTATGCCTGTGATCACTTTTCTGGCTGAGTGAAAGATGATGTCATGACCAGCTACACTACTTAAAGCCTTTATCCCTTCTTAGATGCTTCTGAAAGCTCATCGTGACCAAGCACACAAGTCATAAGGGCAGAAATGTGCACAGATTGGGATGTTGGTGGCCGACAACATTGGCGGAGTGAGTCTGAGCCGTGCCAGTAATACAAGTGTTCCCTCATTAACATGTTCTCAGGCTTTACAGGGGCAAGACACTCCTCATTGCATAAGAAAAGCAGAATGAATACTTACTGTACTCACTGTTGATAATCTTTTGGATTACTCCCTTTCTTAAATGTATATTGTAATTTACATACAAGCTGTCGTGAGCGCATGTATGTTATAACTGTTGGTGGAAAGGAATTAAACTCTGTGCAAAATCAGACCAATGTTTACCTAGTAATACCTGATCAGTGCATGCACAGTAAGCAAGACACTCTAATCATTTTATCACCACATTAAGACAAAATCATTCTTCCAACATAAATGCACGTGTCATGGTTGGTTTGTAGTGTGCTGTTGATGTGCTTATTAACATCTAAATGAGACTATTTCCATAGTGTGTCTTGTTTGATCTCTAGTCTTTGGGGTTTTATGTGGTTCGATCCGGCTAATGTCGTCACCATATGACAGAGATGACAGCAGTGGACAGAGCTAAGCAGCGCACAGCAGAGCAAGTTAAATTAGATTTGCACTCTCTCCCTGCCATCTAGCTCTACAATATCCTTCAAATGGGCACAGTCCCAGCATTAGCAGTTATAGCCTGCCCAAGCTCCTTTACAAATGCACAAAATTGCTCTGGAGTATAAGGAGAGAAGGTTCTGAGGGCATGGGAAACAAAGAAAGGACAATGAAAAAAGGGCGAGTGGAGGGGAAAGGGGTTTAGAGTGTTGAGAGCCAGTGATTCTTTAAACACCACATAAGAAACGCAGATATAAAACATGTCAACTTGGCTCATCCCAGGGAGCGTCTCTGAGGCAGGTATATCACCACAGTGACACTGCATTACCATAAATATAACATATATTTGTTTGGTCTTTTGACAACGACTGTAAGATGCATTCCTTTAAGTGGAGCCTTGGCAGCGGCACCACTGCATTCTGACAGGGCAGGCGTGAGATGAATTACAATGAATACGAGCTCTCTCTGCAATCCAGATTAAGGACTCACGTAAGTGCCCATCGTGTTCGGCCCTTACAGTCTACACATCCATATTCTTAACAACAGATATGTCATCAGCTCATAGCAGGAGAGGAGATGAGCCTATAAGTGGCCATGTACTCCACATTTAATGTGTAATGTATACTTTAATAATCCTTAATATTCCCACAAACACACACACACACACACACACACACACACACACATGCATTATGTATGGAGAGATGTCAGAGTGAGGGGGCTGCCTCACAGGATGGTGCCCTAAGCAGTTGTGGGTTCAGTGACTTTGCTCAAGGGTACCACTGCAGTGCCCAGGAGGTATCTCTCCAGCTTCCTTCCTGTCCTCATATTTTGACACTTTCTTAAAGTAGTAGCAGCAATAATCTTTCATTTTCACTTTCATTTTCTTGTTGGCTTATTTATTATTTACCCTTCTAACCCTCTAAATTCTAACATAAAATAAATATATCACTATTTAATTGGTTCATAAGACGAAACAGGTGTGCTTCTTAGTTAGGTGCTCTGCTTCAAAAGGTCGGCCAGTCAGTTAGTTGCAATTAAAATTTACCAAAACCATCAGAGAGATTCTTTCAAAAAAAAATGTACCACTGAAACTTCCTGAATTTGTTTTGGGGAAACAAACACATTACTACTTAATGACTTTGTGGTCTAGCTAAAGCCTAGTCAGTACAGTTAGTTTTAATATTCACAGTAATAATGGAAGATGACATAGTTAAAAATAATTTGTGTTTCTCTTAACTAATTGTGATCTAAAATATTCCTGTTCACCAGCTTCAGAAACTATTCACTATCCAGATTTATTTGCCCTTTCAAAGGAACCTCTATCCATTTGCCATTGCAGGATTAAAACCCAAAGGATGTAAAAAAAAGTATCCCTTAAAGAAATAAGTAAATAGATTTCTACATTCACAAGCTTTACATTGAGCTGATTCATTCTCATTCATTCATGTTGTTCATCACAACATTTCTGCAAAGATGAGTCATGTTGCATGCTGGTCTCTCAGATGTTATGATTGGTCAGGCAAAATGGAAACACATCAGGGTTTCAGGAGAACTGTAAACATGACTTTCCCATTGCTAAATCAATCATGAAAACTTCATACAATGTTCTAAAATTACATTTTGCAGCCCTTCACTCACACAACAGTCAAAACAATAAGCAGAGATTCTCCTCCCTTAATAATCTCCCACAGCAATAAACTACAAGACAATTAGAAGAACAACTAACAGCCAAATGAGGTAATCACACATTAAATGCTACATTAAAAAACACATCAAAATAGCGTGACATGATGTAAAACAAGGCATAAAAGAAACGCACAGTTGAGCACTTACCAGACAATTCCCTGAGCTCCAGAGCCAATGGCCTTTAAATTCTGGTAACGTTTTAAAACTGTGAAGGTGGAGTCTCCCACTTCCACACTGTAGAACTGGTTGTCCACTTTGCTTTTGCTCATGTTGTAATGTTTGGCGATATATGACACATCCACTTGTTTTCCAAAACCCTGCATGGGGCAAACACAGCAGAAAGACTCAGAAAGTTTGTAATGATGCAGAAGATGTATGTGTTTTCTTACCTGGAAATTAAACCTCTGGACGGGAATCATCAATTTGCACAATAACAGTAAAATTCATATCGTACATTTCATTTTGTGAAGTTATTATTGGTAAATCATCAACCATCATAAATCAGTTAAAACAGTCAAAATCTATTTAGCTGCTGCTATTGCCTATTATCGATACCTTGTCTGTATTTAAAGAGTCTATATTGGTACTTTTCCAAACAACAAAAAAAGTGTGTGTTAGGGAGAAAAAGGTCAAACTGGGAAAGTAGAATAAATAGGACAGGACATACAGTTGAGTTTACACTTACACTGTCTCCATGCAGAAATGTAAACCATATAATAGACATGTAATGATATTAGTGCCACTAATGTCTTTACTGTATTCACAAGACTAAAGACATTATTTTTTTATGAATGTGCGCATAATAATAATCAGGCTATAATTACTTGGGCAGAACAGTTGAACAAACAGTGCCACGACAAAAATATCAGGTAATTACAGACTGGGTAATTACAACACAGCTCACAAACCAAACAAAGTTGTGTCGCTGTGCTTTACTGAGAGGCCCAAGTTTGAAACACTTCCCACAGACGCCATGAAAAATTAATATATATGATGTAATGCATTAAAATTCACCATGGCCCGGCAAGCCAACTAAACCTATGATCTGATTATTCCAATACAGTGGACTGCAGCCTTTGCTGTATGTCATCAAGCATTACACATGCATGTGTAACGCAGACATCCCATGCAAAACATGTTAATAATTTGAGCTACAGCGGAATAGCCTGTAGCACACCACGCAGTCCTTACACACGTAGACTTGTGATATAGACGGCACAGTTTATGAAATGACATACCCACAGGAAGTCTGCGTTTACACTGTCAGAACTCAAGAGGAGACGGGCAATTAAGCTTCAGTTAGGAAGTCACTTCTCTGTTTTGTCTTAAGATCTCAGTGTCAGATCACTTGAGGTATTGAACTTAGTGGAAAATCAGGTCTACCTGAATAATTGTTAGCTTTGCATTACATTAATTATAAACACAAAGCTACAAACTCTTCTGAAAAACCTTCTGAAAAAAAAGATATTGTCACAGGATATTTACACTAGAGCTACTAATCACAAGTGGAACCCATTTTGAGATTCACATTAACATGATTATGCTCCTTTATATATTTATTCTTCAAATGAAATGTCTTTTAAGTAAAACTGTTCTTAAGTTATCTATTTTTTTTACATACAGAAACACAACAATACCACAACATATAGAGCAATGAAGGGGAAATGGAAGTGAATGAGTGCCCTACCTTTTTTACCTGTAAGGAACACACACCTGACAAAAGGCTATCTTCACATCCAGGATTGGTTGGCTGCAGTTATATAAGAAATGTCTGCTCATAAATACCTGGAAGACACAAACAGAGGAGAGACAGAGTCAAGGAGTGAGTGTGTGTGTGTGTGTGTGTGTGTGTGTGTGTGTGTGTGTGTGTGTGTGTGTGTGTGTGTGTGTGTGTGTGTGTGTGTGTGTGTGTGTGTGTGCTTGTTTAACTATATTCGTGGGGTCCAAAAACCGGGAGTCCAGTATACTTTTGGGGTCTCAACAGCTTTGTGGGGCCAAAATGCTGGACCACACAAGTGTAAAGGGCTGTTTGAGGGTTAAGACTTGTACGTGGACATCGGTAATAGGAACTTTTAGTCTATGACCTGCAATTTCTATATATGATTGGAAATGAACTGATCCCAAACATATACACTACAAAGAGTAGTGGTACATTCATCTACATCTGGATTCATCCTGAATCATCTGCAACACATTACAGATCATTTACATTACAGCAGTTTGATTTACAGTCTTTCTGAGTAAAGAATTCTAGTGCACAGTGATGGAATAGTTGTTTGGGCTGTTGTACTTACACCTCTCCTGGTGTGGGATTGAATTCACTGCTGTTCTCTCTACTCTGTCCCCATCATTGTCAATAAGAGTGAGAAAAACAAGTCGTCACACTAGAATTGACCAATATGATCAATTCTTCATCAGAGTACAATATAGCATAGCTACAATGACCAATGTCTTTGTGTTTCAAGATGCTGGTGTGACTTGAGTAAAAAAAAAAAAAAAAAGACCTGAATATATCTGCCGCCATCAAGGATTGAAAGAAAATATGGTCATGTTTGTTGATGACTTCCTGGCAAGCTGAAGCCTAATATTTCTCCTCCTCGTACTCCCCTTTACCTGCAGATAAGACGATATCATAACATGATGTCAACATGTCACTACTTTCCTTTCCTTACTTTCCTTTTTCTTCCTTTTCTTGTACATGTCTTATGCTAAGCTAAGCTAACTGCTGCTGGCTGTAGCTTCATATTTAGCATATAGATATGAAAGTGGTATCGGTCTTCTCATCTAATTCTCAGCATCAAAAGGCAATAAGCTTATTTAAAAAAATGTAGAACTACTCCTTTAAAAAAAACTGAAAGCTTTAACATGTATCCCTTTGAAAGTGTAAATTCAAGTAATGAGATCTGTGACATATGAGTTGTGCAACTCCCTACATTTGTGAATGATTTTAATCTTAGCACCGCAAATACAAATACATATAGTTCAGTCAACAACCAAAATAATAAACATTTCTCCTGTCATCCTCTTTGACATTGTACGCACTTATCCAGACTCAAACTTTTTCACTTTGACGCTAAACTCATTAACACCTTTAACTTTCAGGGGACCTGTGAGTTTATTTAGACACGGAGGAGATAATGCATGCAGTTTCATTGAGTTATATTTAATGTAATACTGCTATCACATACAAAGCAAGATTTCAAAGAGCTTGTACCACCAGGCATTGCATTTGCATAAAAGTAGTATAGTAAGTGTTGGCAAAGCTGTGAAAGAGCATCTAGTGGGTCAATTTGGTTTAAATGTAGATTTGCAAATTTTCTGGAGCTTTTTTGTTGGCAGTTCAGTTCAAAAGATTGCATTAGAGGAATAAAGAAGAAAGAAATCTCTGAACAACAATGGCTCCCACATTAAGCAGGAGCTAGATGGGCTGCGGCTATCGCTCACAATGACTCTGGCTTCAAGGGTTTTCCAGGTAATGAAGCTCCCAGTGTGCTAATCATCTCTTCTGAATAAATTGATATGTGATGTTTATGTAGGCCCTGAAAATAATTTTTAAAAAAAGCCATTTTTACTGGCCTAGCAAGAGTGGTCGTGTGGTCATAAATGGTTTGGCATCTTTCACAAAACCTAGAAAAGCAGTTGAAAGGATATGGGTTTGCAATTTGCTCTCAGGAGGTAAATCTAGGACTTTTAGGACACAAATGTATCACTTAGCTCCACCAGTCCTCTAATAATGTCACAGTCAAGGCTTTAGTGTCTCTGCTAAATCCAAAGGGAGCAGGGCAGCGTTAAAAAGAGATGTGGGACACAAAATGTGTGTGGGATGTCTGATTTGGCCTATTTGGGCCAACCTTTTTTCTCTACCACCGTTACGTTTTACCATATGCCAAGCAATTTGAAGATTCTGATTCACTGAAGTGGCTGTATGACTAGAACTAAAATAATCATATACAGACTGAAATGAGAGTTGGGAGGATGGGAATGGTTATAAGAAAAGGTTTAAGATGTGATTCTTTCAGAGGTGTCAAAAGTGTTCACATTCATTACTCAGGTAGAAGTATAGATACTAGGGTTTAAAAAGACTTCAGTAGAAGTTGAAGTATCAACTCAAGCTTTTTACTCAAGTAAAAGTGTAAAAGTACTGGTTTCAAAACTACTTAAAGTATAAAAGTAAAAGTAATGTAAGGGGAAAAAAATGACATTAAGGACAAAAGCTTAGGCCGCACCACTGGAGCCTATAGTGCACTACCCCACCTCCACAAAAAAAAAACATTTTTCTAAAGGCCATAATGACTATAATGTTATATTAAAATCTTAATGTTAAAAAATTTGGGATGTACCTGTTTCAGCCGCATTCATGCCCATTGAAAATGAACGCATTTTAGTACAATGCAAATACATTAAAGAACCATATATGTGTACTACTGAGCATTAACGTGTTTCATGGAGCGGGAGATATGATGACTAGTTGCCTATAAGTATTGTAATAGTGCAAAAAGTCAAACTTCAGAGGCATGTTATCAATAGCCTTTATTGGAATGGCGCGATTTATCTGGATAGATAGGATAGATAGTTTTTTTTTTTTAAATGATGACAAGCCGGAATGAAAACAAGCCAAACTGAAATAGGAGTAACGAGGCTATTTTTAAAATGCAAGGAGTAGAAAGTACAGATAATTGCATGAAAATGTAAGGAGTAGAAGTAAAAAGTCTGCTGTAAAATAATTATTTCAGTAAAGTATAGATACCCACAATTTCTATTTTCTACTAAGTAAGGTAACAAAGTATTTGTACTTCGTTACTTGACACCATTTTTTAGTGCGTCCATATACATCATTTGCAATCCCTCAAACCACTGTTGTAATTTCCCATCACAGCTGTATGTTTAACATGACAAACATCACTGCTACCACATTAACCAGCACAATATTTGCTATTAATCTAACAGGTCAACACTGAAATAAGCCCCGCCACCTAGCTAGCTACATCTGTGCCGCTTTAATCTTTAGCCATCTGTGTACATAACATATTAAACCTCTCACTTGGCCAAAATGTTTGTGATCCAGCAGCACACTTTAATAATTCAAACATAACCAGGATCATCTCTGAAGATGATGTTAGGCTGTGTGAGCAATAGTTAGCGTTATATTTCATACACCTACACCGGACAAACATATTTGGTTTAGATTGGGGTTTTCTCTTTATTTCACTTAATCTGATTATATCACTGTAACAACTATAACTGTAATAATGTAGCTAAATTGCAACTAATACATTTGGTGTCTGAATTATACAGTTTTTATGTTAATAAAGGAAAGAAGAAAACCATCAAGTGATTCCAAACTTTTGAATGCTAGTATATAATGCTGAATAGTAAAAAAAAGAAATAGCTTGATTTGACACCCCTTTAGTAAGATAGGAGAAAAAAACACGGATGAAGAGGAAAGAAAAACAGAATCATGATGTTAAGCTTTTCATTTTTGTGTTAAAATTAAATCATGACAAATATTGTGCATGTATATGAATCTCAGAGTCTTTTTATATGTTGCCCATTTCAAGTGGACTGGGTCTTTCATATTCACTAATACCTGGTGGATTATTTCCGATGAGATGTCAAACAATAGATGTTTGACCTGTAAATATGGAGCTGAACCATAAAACTATGTGGCATCTTAACTGGATAAAGACTATAAACAATTTACCTTGCAGCTGTCGTTTTCGAAATTTACACAGACTAACAATAAGTCAGGAAGCGGGGACTGTCATGTCATTAAAAAAACGAATTGATTGGTGTAATTATCGGTAACGTTTAATCACGAAAATGTGACAAAAATGACAAATCAAATCACGCTACAGTTATTTGTTGCCTTTGTGAAGCTGACAGCAGATTCTGTGTTTGTTTGTTCAACCCTCTGACCAGAATCTGCTGATAGTGGTCTTGAAATGCTGCTCTGCTTGCAGCTAATACTACACTCAGCACCATTCCAAAATGCCCATAAATCATTCTAACTACAATATGTCTCATCAGTACAAGCTAATGCCGGTTGATTGAGAGGTTGAATTTGTCTTGTATAGTCCAGTTTATCCGAAGCAGGTGGTACGAGAGATTAATAAAGATTAAAATGAATTACAATTCACATTCATTTTCAATAAACTTCACAAAAGCTACCTAAACATGCAAACTATGAGCATAGTTTGTTATGTTTATAAATACATTTCAGCTGTGCATGTACAGTAGACTTCTGTAGTCCTGCCATTAACACTGTGATGGACTGTCAAAGACTGGGAGTTGAGTGTTTAGTGGTGAGGATGAGGAAGTAGCAGAGGGTGTGGTAAGACAGCATCAGTGTAAAACTAATAATAAAAGCTGTGACAAAACTATGGCCGCTAAACTGCTCCATGTTGGGCACAAAGTGCCGAAAGAGTTTTCCTAACTTCATGGGTCTTGTCAGTGCTACTGCATTGTTTGTTTGGAAACTCTATTAGAAACTATAGCTGTGTATTGTTTTAAGTGCCAACTTGGAACTGATACTACAATACTTTTTTTTGATACCTTACATTTAGGCGATAATGAATAAACCCTTTTTTTTGCTTTTTATTTAACAAAAGTAGCCACATTTTCAACATTCCGTACTTGTTTGATACTTGGTTCCACTGACACAATTTGGTTGGTACTCAATTAGTATTGAATTTCCGTTTCCAGCCCTACTCAAAAGAAAAGAAAGATGACATCGTGGCTTGATCTTCAGAGAAAGAAATCAGGGGAATATACTGGCATCAAATAACTTTTGCATGAGATGAACATCAACTACAATTTCTTAAAAGTTTCCCCCTCCTGTATACAGCTCCTGAGGCTTACTCAAGAGTGTTGCTTGGTGTTGCATCAGAGTTTCTGCACAGGAGTTCTATAGATTGTATAAAATTGCCAATTTGTAGCAGTCAGTCAGGATGTTGTAGTGCTGCATATCCTTCTTCTTCATGTCTCAGTGTATTCTGAATTTACCAGCCTGTGATCGCAAATTCAAACCTGTTTAAGAGATAACTTAGAGCCTGTGCCAAAGCAACACACTCATTAGTCTCTCTCTCACACAAACCCTTTCAGACACAAATGTGTTGCACAATTACAAAAGGCCGGGTCTGTTACACCGATGAGACAACCGTTATTACTGTGAGAAAAAACTAAAGAAACTCAAGAATGAAACAGAAAAAAGCGAGAGCAGTGGTTTTAATTATCTTGAAGGGGCTAATGCATAATACTGATACAGTAGACCATTTATCTCCAGTGCTGTATGGCCATGCTGATGCTGAATTGTGCTGGTGTGTGTGTGTGTGTGTGTGTGTGTGTGTGTGTGTGTGTGTGTGTGTGTGTGTGTGTGTGTGTGTGTGTGTGTGTGTGTGTGTGTGTGTGTGGATGGGTGGGTGGATAGTTTTGTGGTGCCAATTGCTGGACCCCACAAGTATAAAGGGCTGTTTGAGGGTTAAGACTTGGTTGTAGGATTAGGGTTAGAATTAGGTTATGGTTAGGGTGAGGGTAAGGGTTAAGGCTAGGCATTTAGTTGTGATGGTTAAGGTTAGAGTAAGGGGCTAGGGAATGCATTATGTCAATGACAGGTCCCCACAAAGATAGTGCCACAAACCTGTGTGTGTGTGTGTGTGTGTGTGTGTGTGTGTGTGTGCGTGCGTGCGTGCGTGCGTTGCGTGCGTGCGTGCGTGCGTGTGTGTGTGTTTGTGCTCTGCAGTTGTGGCTGGTCTTTGGTATTTGGATCCTGGGCATTCTGTTATATACGCTCTCATGGGCAAGACCATGCCTCAGGCAAACCAATGATCACACTGTACAACTTTGCTCTTAATCCCAGCACAATCTACTGTGGGATGCTTTTAGTTTTTTTTTTGTTTCACCTGCTAGTTTACAGGCACGCCTGGTGACCAAGGTGCATATCAGCCTCTGATTGGATGGCTGGAGGACCATGATTGAGATACACTACTATTAAACAATGTGAGGATGTTGTGATCCAATGTAATTAAACTGTTATGAGCCAATGCACTAGTTACAGTTTATGCTGCTTTCACATACTCACACCAGACAAATTGCTTACATTAGTTACTTTTGCTGTGTTATTAAATAGTGTATTTAAATTAGCTGACTTTATTCTATTATTGTTAATATTGGATATTATTTATTTATTCAGTAACCGCCAGGGTTGGTGGCCTTGCAGCCACGTTGCCAGCAGTTTGTTGACACTTCTGTTCCTTATGACAAGTGGGAGATATCGTTGCTGTCAGAAATTCCCAATATCTCCGTCTTAAAGGCCGACATGAACGGTTTCACCCACTCAGCTCGTATTTATGGTCTGAAGATTGACGTGAACGCAGCATTATCAAAAGACCTATCAAACACAGATGTAACTAATAACATTATTAACAATGGCTGCATTCCATTTAGGTGTGCCAGATACAGGTGCCTGCTGTATCCTCTTTTCACAGCAGATATTTTGACTTATAGTAGGTTAAGCACAGATATAATGACTGACATTTAAGTGCTCCAGTAAGACATACCACAGAGTCTATTGTGGGTCTATTGTGCATGCATAGAATGGAGCTAACATTCGTGTTATTAGTTACACATATGACATTTCTGTGATGATTAAAATGTTTGCAGTAAAAAAAAATTGTTGGTGATGAAACAGAAAACGCCACTGTGTGATGGGATAAGAAGTTACAAGTACACGAGGACTACTCACTTCCTTGAATGATCACACATTTCCTCCCAAATCTTACGTTACACTCCAGTACTTGTCTACCATTTCTGTATTCAGAAATATTTTACATAATGAAGCCCTATGCCTGACTGAACAAGTTAGATCAACCACAACATGACAACATCAGAAGCGACAGACCCTACAATAAAATGCAAACCACCCATATAAAGATTTTACTATGCAAGGTATGCTAGCCAACAAAGCTGTGGTTCTGTGAGTGTGGTCAACACTATGACATCAGACAAAAAAATAAGACTAACATGTTATATGGATTGCTGCAAATTATGAATATTCAATCTATTGATAATATCTGAAATGAAATGCTTACAGCAACGGTGCGATGTTTTTCAGCTTTGGTAAAGCAGGTGTATCGGCCCATTCATCTAAATTTAGAGCTTTTCTTAAGGTTAAAAACCTGCACACCATTATTTAATGACAGAATATGAGATAATTCCTGTGTGTCATGAGAGTCCATTTCATGACTTGTTGAAGAAGTGCAGCCAGGGGACATGCCAAGCCAATATCTACAAAAATAAATCTTATGTTTGACTAGAAGTTAAGAAACATTAGTAGTGAAATATCTCATGAAAACATTTGACATAGATTGCTGAAAAAACGAGGAACATCGCATTTTACAGACTGTTTCTGACTCAGCGTAGCCCACAGTATGGTATATACAGAAAGACATGTCATAGTTGTGTGTGTCAGCTAGGATTTAAGTTGAGTTATAGACAGTGTTTTATATCTGCATTAAATAGGTTGACTGACTGCTATAGAACCAGAGGGCTACTAATAAAACACAATGTGCCTCCCTGGCCTGCACACCAGTGTTATTGTTTCCTGTCGTATCCATCTTTGTTTTCTCTCCTCCCACCACTCATTCTTCCCTCTGTCATGCATTCAGGCTTATACACATTTTGTGAATGTCGCACCACCACATCTTCCATCTATAGTCATCATTCTTCCCTCCATCCTCAACACTGATGAGAGCCTGCCTTCTCCCTTTTCCTGCCTTCCTTTTGTCCCTCCCTCGCTCCCACCATTCCTGCTCCCAGGCTCCCAGCCTCGCTGCTACCGTCTCCCCTCCCCCTCCCTCGGAGCTCCATTGTGAGTGCTTGGTTCAGCAGCCTCAGCCTCTCCTGCAGTATGCAGCCTTGCCTTGCCTTTACTGTGCAGCCCGAGCCAAACGCAGTACAGCCTCCCATTTGGGCTCAGGGGAGGGGAAGGGAAGCACTTCAAACTGCAGATACAGCCAGGAAAACAAGACAGCAGCGACTCCCACGCTCATCTACAGACTGCAAATCTGAATGTTCACTGAAATTGCATTGATTTCTTTCTATACAGCTAAAAAACATGTATACTATCTGTCTTGTGTCTGTGCTCGTGTTTGTTGTCTCACTCACATCCCTTGATTCACTCGAAAGTAAACAACTGACATGTTAGCTGAAAAACCGCTTACTCTGCACTTTTCTGATAAGCCGCATGGTAGCAACACATACAGCTTTGGCAGGTGCATGAGCACATTCAACGGATTTACAGCTTTTCTTACAGAATCTGAAATTCATTAGGTAAAGGAAAAAGGCCGGAGCATTTTATTGAAACCACTGTGCCTTCTGTAAAACAACCAACTAAACAAATTCATAACACATAATACATATTTCATTTGACATGATCACAGAGCTATCCTGATGCCATGGTTGCAGTAGAGACTGTTTTCTAAAATAGATCACTGCTGCAAAAGTATGTCCATCTCATATACTTTACCACACCTTGTACTTGATGCATTAATATTCGTCATATGCCCAAATTACTTATATGTGCATCCTCATAACAAACTGGATTATGAATTTCTTCTGTGCCTTTAGCGTAAGCAGTGTTTAATGACACCAATCTTAAATGAGGAAAGTTTGGTGATATAAGGCAGGTTTTCAGCATTGTATTTAGCCTGGATTTACTGCCCCCTCTAAAATCCTTTGATGGCCTTTGAGTTGCTTCAGTGCCCGACCCTTAGTGACTCTTAAGTCCCTTCACAGATGTGCTGCAAGCAGATTGGGACTAAATCTAACACAGCTTAACGTATTGCACTCAAATATCTGCTGAGCAAATAAAAGCAAATAAAAGCTGCATATTTGTCAGATCAAATCCAATTATGTAACTGTGCATCACTCTGCAGGCACACTTCTCTGTTTGTCTGGTCTGTAGTGGGAAGCAATGCTACAGCCTCAGGGAATCAACTTTCATGCAGCAATCATTTCATTTTATTTATTAGAATAATACTGTAGTTCCCCACACACAGCTATCACTTCAGATCTAAATACAGTCAGACAAAACATTATTTGTCCATTACAGTAATAATAATTATTTGCAATTTAATGCCAGCAGTCACGACCATAAAAGCATTAGGAAGCTAATTTTGATCAATGTCAGGTGGGGTAAATAAAACTCAATTGCATAAGAATTTATAATACTGTGTCACTGTTTTTTCTGGTAATATCTATGTTGGCTTAATAATATGAGCCAAACATTACATCAGGGATGAAGAGAAACAAACTCCTGCTCATGCAAACACAGTCATACTTAAGATGTTATTATTCCTTCAAAAAGGTGATGCTGACACTCCTCACCCCCTCACATACATTTATTTCTCTCATACTACCTTTTTCTCAACCAAATTCTTTGTTTATCTTCTTTTTTCCCATCCTTGTTTGGTTTTGTACCATGACACAACTGTTGAAATTACCATTACTTCATGGAGGGATGGGTTATAAAAACCACAGTAATAACAAGGAACAACACTCGGCCAGGGCAATTGGGTGTTGATAGACTATGTCAGCGTTCGTCAGTCATCCATCTTCTTCTAATGGCGATTGTGACCTTCCATATAATCATGAGAACCATGGCAGAACGGTAAGACTGATGAGGACATTTAAGTAATTGATGGTCAGCAAGAATTGTGTTGGAACTTCTCACATTCAGCCTCTTTAAACCTTCGCAGCTATCGTGAACTGGACTGGTATTTCATTATTTGTCTTTTTGTTGTTGTTGGTTATGCTCCTTTCCTCTGAAAACATTATATTTCATGATAGCTCATGCTGTTATGGATATTTCTAATTCCTTTAGTTAAAATTAAGATGCTGACCTGTTTTGTTACCATCATCCAGGGACTGACGGGACACCAGAATTCATTCAAATCCTGTAGACTATTCCTTTCTATTGTGTTTATCCACTTCACTCTAGTTGAGCCGTTTACCTCGATCAATGATTAGCCAATAATCAAAATATTAATCGGAAACTATTTCTAATAAACGATTAATTGTTAAAGTAATTTTTTTAAAGTAGAAATGCCCAACATTCCCTATAATCCAGCTTCTTAATTGTAAACTGAATACATTTGGGTTTTGGACTGTTAGTTTGACAAAAACATTACATCTGTTGGACATTTTAATTATTGCATAGCATAAACAGACCAAACAGATAATCAATTAACCAGGAAAATAATCAGCTGTTTAATTAATAGTTAGTATAATCATTAGTTTGCAACCCTACCGTTATCTTGTCTTAATACATTGCCTTATTTTGTTACACAACAAAGGGTTAGTATACCTATGGTCTGAATTCTGCAAAAACAAAATGGAATTAAAATGCAAGTATAATCTAGTGCAAGATAACGTTGGTCTGCTGTTGGCTATTTCCATTGGTGATTCTCCCTTGGATAAACAAGCTGCCTACCTAAAAATCAATATAACCGATATCATTTTGTGGAGACCTGCAGTGGCTACCAAATAAAACACAGTTTGATTAACTGAAGCGACTTTAGCATTTCAGCAGAAATATTGAAAAACTATTCATGATTTGCCACAAGATGATGATGATGATGATGATGATGATGATGATGATGATGATGATGACGATGACGATGACAATGATGATGATGATGATGATGATGATGAAGATGATGAAGATGATGATAAAGATGAAGAAGAGAGCTAAGGTGCACCTATTTATCTATTAAATCACTCTCTTCAGCCACTGCAGAAACACCCGTGAAAGCTTTGTTTAATTGTTAAGCGTGTTCCCTGCAGCACTTTCACAAGCATGGAAGCCTGCTCCTGAATAATTCAGCACCCAAGGTCACAGCGCTAAAACCTCTCTCTTTTCTGTCCTGTACGTTGAGAGTTTGTTGTGACTCCTTTAAACCTTCACTGACGGCACAGAAAAGCACCTGTATTTAGTCCATGGCCATGGGCATGCACCAAACAAGTATACAGAAAGAAAGAGAAACTTAAAAATATAAGCCAAATAACAAAATCCGTTGTTTGTGCTCACAAATACAGAAGCAAAAAAGCTTAGTTGATGCAACACTCTCTCCATACTTGTACCTGTGCAATCAGCATAATAGGCCAGGTGGGTTTACAGTGAAATTAAATGGCTTTGCAGAAGAATGCCCAAAACAACTGAAAAGAAATTACCTTCCTCTATGGCTGCATCTCTTTTAATCCACTGTGTCCTGTACAGAATGTAACCCACATTAGGGTGAACAACATGCCATCCCCTCTGCGTTATGAGTTCAGTTTTAATGACAAAGCCTCCAGAAATTACCTAAACCTTCCCTTAATTAGTACCACACACACACACACACACTTAAGGCACCAGTATTAAAACCACCATTGAGAAAAAATACCTATATTAATCAATAAATCACCATTAATTCCAACTGTTTGCCTGAGAACATCTGCTTTTCTAGCACTTATGATGGATCTGAGGCTGGTCCCATATCCCTGGTGAAGTAGTGATGGTCTGCATAATGCACAAGGTGCGCAGCTGACTTCTGAGGGGGAGGAGGGACAAACTCTGCATGTAAGCCCTACAGTGTGTAGCCCATGTAATTCTTGTGTTTTGAAGAACATCATCCATTTGCACCACCGCTGCAATTCTAATCAAAAATGCATAACGTGCTTCATAACAGTGTTTATTCACCCTAAGACCAGTCAGAGTATGTGGATATGGTTCACAGAAATAAATGGTGCAGATTTCAAAGTCAGAATATTAAATAACAAAGAGAAGCAGCCTGGATATGAGCCTATTATGTGATGTTATTCTTAATGTCCATTAAGGGACAAACTAATGATTAAGCTTTGTGATATGTAAGTCTATAGCAGGATGCCTGTGTGGATGGACAACATTTCGTCAGGTCAGGTCTAACGCCATAATGAAATCCCCGCACAGTGCTGCTAGTTGTTATAAAACAACATCGTGGTGAATGTATCAAGATGGGGTTCATTTTTTTGTGTGTGTGTCGCTGTCTCTTTCCCACCGAGGCATCGCTAGTGGACTTCATTAACCTTCCCTTCCGATCAATATTCATCACTCCACCCTCGAGGCAGCTAGTGTGCAAGCATCGCATCCACATAAAACAAACCCACCCGGCCTTACCATTCCGTGCCAGCTGATGACGATCCCAGTCCGGTGACAGTCCTTTTTCAAAACATCCCGATTAGAAACATTGCGGTGACCATAGCTAAAGGATGACTTTAAACGTGCATAAATGTGGCGAAGAGGTGAGGAGAAAAAAAAGACTCAAAATAAGACGATGAGGAAAGAAAAAAAGCAGTGATGGACGGAACCGAGGTTTGCTGATGCTGGCTGTACCATTGTGGACCTACGAGAGCAGAGAGAGAGAGGGAGGGAAGAGGAAGGGGGTATAGGGAAATATGTTGCCATAGCAACCGAGCAGGAGCACGTCTGACGTCAAAGCCCGAGCAGAGAGAAAGAGAGAGAGGAAGAGAGAGGAAGACATCCCAGGGAGGCTGGACGGGAGGGGAGTGTAGGAGCATCTCTCTGTCCCATCCTTGCCGTCCTGCCAGTGCGATTATGAGGCTCAATGAGAATAAATGGAGTTGGTGTTATTGGTTAGGTTTGTCTCACTGAGCTGCTGCCCAGATCTCACATATCTCTCATCGGCCAACTAATAGCTAACAGTGTCGATGCTTCTCAGCAAATAAAATGACCAAAAAATAAACACTGAAAACAAGAAAATACAATGATAATATATATAGCCTATATACATAAATATACATACCTATATATTAAAACAAAAGTATATATAATCATGTAGGCTGTTAGTCCTTCTGAACATTCTGTTTTATTATATTTATTTAGGTATTTTTATATATTATATTTTCCATTACCTGACATATGATTCGTTTTCATCATTGTATATTTGTGTGTTCAGAAGATAAGTAATTAAATCATTCATCTTATCTGTAAATGTGCTCGGATTGACATACATGCCAATGGCCCTTTAAGCCCCGGGTCACATCTGTATAGGTCAACAAGGCCTTGGTGTCCACCTGGTCCCCTATACTTAATGCAAAATATAATTTTGAAATTGATTTTGAAATATTTAAATATTTAAAATCTCAATGTTAAAGCTGCAGTAACTGATATTTTGGGAACCTAACAAATGTTTATGCTATGTTTTGGTCTCCACCGACTTCCTGGGGAAAGTATCTGGGTGTTTATCTCACTAAATCTTGCCAACTTTGTTTGGCTGCTGTTTGGTGTTGAGCAGTAGGCTTTTTTTAGTCTATATTTGGTTGACCACTGACCCATTTGACACTGGTAACATTACCATATTTATTGTAGGGATAAAGGTAGGCAGCATTTCTCAGTTTTCAGAGTATAAAGAGCTGAGCCACCAGCAAAGGCGTTTTTAAGTGTTTCGCCACACTCAATTAGGTGGAGGTGAGAGGTTATTGAAAATATTTTTTTCCTATGGAATTCTAGCTTTCTGCTCCTCCTCAGGCAGCTGTTCTCAGTCTGTGTTTGAGTCATCAGTGTTGTAACATTTGCTTAAATTCCTTGTTTTCCAACATTGCTGTTACCATGTAGGTGACTGTGTGCCATATATGGTAGCACATCAGCGAGGGGGAGGACAATGCATAATCTTCCTTGAAAAGTCTAAAAGTTTTGCCAGATTTATGTCCAAACACAACATGACTGAGTGTGAGACGGAGCCACCCCAGGTCAATGTGGATCATCATGATGCATCTAAAATCCAACATGAGATTGTGTGCACCTGTCTCTTCTTCAAGCTGCTGTTCCCATATACATATTTTTCATATGAATCTCTGTCATTTTTTTATTTTCTGCATATCTCACTCTGTCTAGCTTCTTCTTCTTCTTCTTTTTTCTCTCAGAGCTACAAACCAGAGGTCAAGGTCATTAGGGATGTGACAAATCCCAGGGTTGGCTGAAATCTGCAATAATGTACCCAGCAAATGGTTTCTTAGACATGCCATTGCAATAGGATTTTGTTGGGATTGTGCTTCAAGAATTACACACATCAGACTCACCTTTCCCAATAATTGACAACTCAGGTGATGCATATGGCTATAACTGATGGCTTGAAAAATAGGGGTTAAAAGCAAGGATCCATGTTTCTCTAGCTAACACCAGAACAATTGTCAACTCAACCACACCTAGCCCAAGATTAAGAGGAGAATGACCTGAAGTCACCAGTCATTGTCAGAACCACAGAACTATGTTTTGCCAGAACAACAGAACAATCACACCCAGACTTAGTTGATAAATGTTAATACTCAGCAGCTCAACATTGTAGAATGTGAATCAGAGACAGAGGTTGTGGCCTTGTCCCGGTCCAGTGTAGATGCATTCTTCTCCAGTAATATAAGCTACTTGGAAAACTGGTAGAACAGTGACCAGTTGAGTCAGCTCACCTAACGTGCCTCTGACTGTTCAGCCACACTCATCATCAGAGTGGGAGGATGTCTCAATGCAGAAGCCTGCTTGAACAAGACACTATCCAAATCAGAGTTTTATATGCCAAGGTTAGGCTGATTTGGATGCTTAAGTAAGGGCACAAGCCTGAGAAAACCTTTACATGTATGAGCAGCAGAGCTACAAACATTAGCCTCCTCATAAGCGTACATTCATATCTGATGGCTCTCTGACACTTTATTGCCAGACGTGGCAAGTTTTTTTTTTTTTTACTCTAGGCAGACTGAGGAACTAAATTCAAAGGCGGTGAAAAAGAGCTCCTGGAAAGTTTTTTTAATGCTCTCCAGCTGGACCCAAAGGCTAAACTCACCAGTCAGCAAATCACATGCGTGTAATCTACCAGGTGCCCCACATTTCCACTGTTAGAACAGGCATAGCTACTCTTTCAAGGCTTCAGTGCAAATCACCCTTGGGATTCAGACCAGCACTGATGATGAGGTATTAAGGACAGTATTGACAGACATAGAAGGAAGAAATTCCAAATTCAGAACCCTGTGGTTGCACTTTATGAG
The DNA here is from genome assembly GCF_031162955.1 of Sander vitreus. Classification (NCBI taxonomy): domain Eukaryota; kingdom Metazoa; phylum Chordata; class Actinopteri; order Perciformes; family Percidae; genus Sander; species Sander vitreus. The sequence goes on along the minus strand of NC_135870.1, from coordinate 10,468,574 downwards.
ACATAACATACTCAGACCCTGTTACCCCTATCAGTCTCCTGATGGGGCCTCTTTGCCCCATCAGGAAGTAATGAACAGAGATTAAAAGCTATTGAGTAAAATGAGACTAACAGACTGTCTGGCAGCAGTTTGTCAGACGCTTATAAGTTTCCAAGCTTGACAGAATTGGCAAATAAAATGAAGCCAGTGCCTTAAACAAAGATACCTTCATAATTGTAAATCACTAGCTACCACATGCAATATGACCAATGGGACAGGTTGTCTAAAGTGTTCCCTGGTGAAAGTCAGGACAGCTCACATACCAGTGGCAGGACCTACAACTACTCAATGACTCAACTTATTATTCTCCTCCTTTCCTTGGAAATGCCATGTCCTGGAGATGAGGAGGAAGATTTAAAAAACAAAAGTGTTGTCATTCCATTCCAGTCCCCTTATTGAGGCAAGAACATTCTCTACATTTTAGCCATTCACCCTGTATTAATAGTGCAGTGGAATGCCAGTCACACACTATCTCTACCTGCACTGCACAATCTCAAATAAGTCTTGCTTAAAGCCATCTGGAGTTATTCGCTGTGTAGTAGGAATATTCATTCGACAGCAGACAGTATAACTAAATGCTTTATAAGAGTTTTGCTGAGACTAGTCGCCAGTATTGATTGACATAATGTTAAGAAACATTTTTGTTTGATTATTCCAGCCCATCAGACATTAGGCTTTTGTTGCTCGATTTCACTTGCTAATAGTAAAGCAACGATCTAACGGAGCAATTAGCTTTAATGAAGTCTAAACTCCTAATATTAACAAAAGGAAAAGTGCAGTGACATAATTAAGACTTTCCTATTTTATGTTTGTGTGTATGCAAATGTACAATTTACAAAATTATAACATTGTACAGTACATCTCTATGTTTGTGAATTGTTCTATTGTGTCTTCTTGAATTGACACAATAAAAGTAATGAGATGTCCTCAATGCATAAAAAATAAAAGATTTAGGATAAACACACTGGCATATGTATACAAGTGGTCACATGTCTCTTATTGCTACATGTAGGATCTTAGATTGGCCTGGAAATTGTTACAAGAAATGGCTGTTAGATTGCCTTCAGAATTATAACCCAAAAATTACAACATTGCATCTTAAATGTTGTATGGTTGTGCAAAAGCATGTACACACACATGCATGGAAACAAAAGATAATATTAGAGCTAAAAGACTTCAGAGTAGATAATGTAGGCTATACATGTCAAACATTATGTACAATGACATCATCAGCTTTGGAAAAGTTCAAGAAAATGAATATCAACTGTCTGCATCAAGAGAGAAAACTGGTGTAAATGAAGTAATCCAGTCTTATCGTTCCAGCCCATGGTTGGTGATAATAATCATGCCTTTTAGCACTGACAGGCACGGGCAGGCAGAGATAACCCTTTAATCCCAGTCACCATTTATATAAGGCAGCATGTCATGTAATGATGACTAACAGCCACTAGATGGCACAACCCAGACCATAAATGAGGCAGCTTTGAAGTGCACCATAGGAAGGAAGTACTCAGCAGTGAATAGTTTCCTGACTGCTTAGATGACAAGTAAACAACTTTGATGTTGTGGGAAATGCTGAAATATAGGATAAGCTTTATGTTTTATTGAGTTTGGAAATTGTTGCACCATCGCACGATACAGGGATGAAGGAAACATCCCATATACAAACTGATAGGCCTGCATTTACAGAGCCTTCCTGCTCTGAATGGATGTTGTGATTTTCGACTTTTTGTACTAATATTAAATTACACGCAGTCTAATTTGTGCATCATTTCAGAGTAAAATAGTAGGCCTATCTGAGTAACAAATTTGGTCTAATTAAGACCCACATCACATGTTCCCTCTTTGACTTTTTCATTTGCGAAAATGCATTGAAACAGATTTTAGTCTATATGAACAATTATGTAACTTGGTGCCTATACAAACGTTGGATAGCTATATATATAACACATTTAACAAGCCTGACTCTGCCTCCAGGATCCATGCTCACTGTACATTTTACTCCCAGTTGTGTGTGTTACTATAGAAACGGTTAAATGACAGTCCCTAGCAGAGAGCCAATGGACAGCCATAGTAAGGTGTCTTGTTACTCCCAGTCAGCCCACGCTAGCTGGGCTAAAGGAGGGGTAATAATTTCGCTCCTCTCAGCAGTAATGGTGACTTGGCTGAGCTTGATGGGAGCTCAATGTTGTGTTGTGGCCATCAAACACGACTTCTGAGCAATTTCCGAAGAAGATATTTGTTTTTTGTTTGTAACTGCGGCGGCTCGGGTAACAATCCCTGCCAGTGTAGTGGATTTTTATAGCTGAATGCGCTGTGGAGACCTGTTGCTCGTCTGCCTCGCCGCCGCCGCCGCATAGTCAACTAGCTACGTTAACGTTACTATCCAAGATGTTGCTTTGTGGATGGGATGGCCTCTGGTCCCGTTTGTGTGTGCACTCATAGCCTCGTCGGAGTACGAACATTTCCCTTTCAAGTGATTGTGTAGCTCTTCTCGACTGGTAAGTTTAAGCATTTAAAACGTGATGTACAAAAAGTTAGCTCACTTTAGCGTAACGTTAACAGTTGCCATCTACTGCCCCCGGGAAAACTGAGGAATTGAGTCTGTTGTGGCGAGGCTCAAACGCCGATGCTTTTTTATTTTTATTTGTTTATCGAAAACCTTTTAGCTACTTTAATGCTAATAAACAGTCTGTTGATATTTAATCTCGACCTGAAACTATTGCTGTTATGTTAACGTCTCAACTACTGCTCCTACTAGCTAGCTAATGTCTGACATGGGGCATCTTTGACCACACCAATAACTGTATTTTTAGTTTGGGAGGGAGGAGACACCACTAACGTTACAAAAATAACAGGGTGTCTGGCTAGCTAACCGCCACCAGCACTATTTGTGTAATTTTAAGAAAATTGTCAACATTTTTTGTTTACATGTCTAGCTGAGCTTAACAAAGCGTTTTAGAGGCATATTATGTCAGGCTAAAGGTTTTATGGGGTTGTAGGTAGAACGTTTTTGTACCCCCTCCCCCTTCATTACCATAGAAAAGTAGTTAAGTTAACCTAAAGTCAAAGGTCATGAGGGTTTTGAATATGCCATTCAAGCCTAAAGAGAAAGGTAGGAAGTCTGTGTGATTGAGCAAGATGAACATTCCCATCTAAAGTGGTTATGATGGAGATGGTGTGAGCGTCATCATAGGAAAGAAAATGGGGAAAATAGTAGGGTTGGGCATCGAGAACCGATTCCTACTTGGAATCGTTTCAAAAATTACGATTCCAATGGAATCGTTTCTTTTTTGGAATCGTTTGGAGGATTTGGTTTCAAATTTGATCGTGGGTTCCAAATTTAACATGAGCAAGTTTTGGTTTCCTTAGCGGCCAGGCGCTTGTTATGTTGCAGCCGTGGAGCACAGTAAGCGGAACTTTAGTGTGGCTTTATTTCACGTAAAAAAAACTGCAACCCACCATTGGATCAAAATAAAACTTTCCTCTTATTTGTGAAATAAGCATGTGACCCGTTTCGACTCCACCCCTCAAAGAATCGGAATCGAGAATCGATAAGATCCGGAATCAAAAGGGAGAATTGGAATCAGAATCGTTAAAATCCAAATGATGCCCAACCCAAGAAAATAGTCAGTGGGTTGGGTTTGTGTGTGTTGGGAAGAGGGGTGGGTGGGAGAGTGAGGTTTTGCAAAACCATGCTCTGCATGTCACGGTACTCATAGCAACCCTGTGATTAACAGAAATGGAGCGGATGAGGTCGAGACCAAAATGAGAAGTAAAGGCCGTTGGGCCAGAGCTGGGCTGATAATCATGGAATAGTCATGGCTTTCTTCTGGCTAGTCCTGACCCTGGCTGAGCTGAAAAACAAAACACCAACATCCAGGGTGGCTTACTGGTTAGGGAAACCAGTCCATAACTGCATCTCCATCAACATCAATCTCTGTTTTCAACTCATTTTAAGAGAATCTGGGAAAGCATGTCTGCTAATTGACTAAATTGTAAGAGGTTTATGATTAATGAAAACAAACCATCAGGTTTCCCACCACCCTTTAGGTGAGTCATTGCTTCTGTTTAATTCCTGCTACTGTTTTTTTCTTAAAAAGACACTTTAGTGAGGCACAGCTGTGAATTCAACCACAATCTCTCTACTGATGTTACAGCTTTGCAAGGAAGAATACATCAAGTACCGTATGTCTTTAGGTTATCAGTTTAATAGCATACAGTCTGTTTTTGGTTTGCTATATGCATTTTAAAAACATCAGTCCTTACATCATCAGTCATGTTGTTTTAACAGATATTCTAATCAAGGCCTTCCTAGACACCGCTTGTGTCTTGAATTTGAATCGTGTCCTTACAGGCTGCATAATACAATATGATTCTGGGAATAGAGGTTCACTCAGAGTTTGTTGTTGAATTTTCCTGGAATGAAAAAGTTCAGGAAGATTTTCACCTCAATGTTGGCGAAGAGTACCTCTTCTCATTGGCTTCTGTTCCAAAAGTGTTTGCCAGCTGAGACCACAGTTCTGATGTTTGGAGGATATGAACAAATTCCTTCTCATATCTTATGTTACGAGTTATGCTTTTGGAAATAGAAGTGGAATCTGGTGTTTTTATGGACGATTGCCACAAAAGTGAAGCTGCTCCAGTTTTAAAAAGATTTAGGATCAAAGAAAAGTTTAAAAGAGAAGGACTTACATGTTTTTCTGATCTTTTTGCTGCTGGCTTATATTGAAGGATGAGCACTGAAAGAAAGCAGCAGAAACTTAAATTATTTGTACCTTTATGGTATGGGTTACCCAGCTGAAGTGCAATTTTTCAGGGGATTGTTTTCAAATCCATTTCATGGGTTGTAGCTGTGTCACAGACAGGAAGGTGGGAGGAAAGGAAAAGCTTCACCTAAGTGCAGTGTAAAGAGCACTATCACGTTTCCAGGATTATTTTCTTTAAAATCCTTGTGACTGTGGCCAAGACTTTCAAACACTTAGCAGCAGCAGACTAAGCCTTGTTTGGGTTTTTCTTTCTAGCTATAGTGTGGGAATACCTGGGAACAAACATCCCCACTGTTTGAAAAAGAGAATGAGGCGCTGAAGTGGTGAAGGCTGTCTGCTCTCGCTGTTTTGGGCCGCTGCCTCCTAAGCCCCCTCAATAATGAGCAGGACCATAGTCCAATGTGAGAGGAGCTGGCCTGCACAGCAGCCTCGGTGCGGATAAAAAACATTCCACTGCAGGTCTCTGTTGAAATAACAAGGGCCGCAAAACAATCAGTCTTCACAGCACCCGCTCTCCCCATTCTAATGGGTAATGAGCAAGATGGGTAGTAACCCACTTCGCCTCAGACTTCACGCCTCCCATTGACTAGAATGGTTAACCCACATTCCTGCATAAACATTTAGGCCTGTGACATGCTTCCTCTCATTAACTCTCTTCTCCAAACTCAGATTCATAGAAAGGACGTTGTTTGTTTCATGTATTGCTTCCAGAAATGAAGCCCAACGCTAATGAGGCTGCTGACCCAGTTTATGTTAAGAGTTTATGGATGAGTGATATAGGACTACTTAAATTTAGCTAAAAATGCCAAAAACAACAAAACTTGTGCAGTGCTTTTTTAAAGTTCAACTTTGGCTAGCGAGCGGACTGAAATATCTCTGCCCCCCCCCCCTCCATCCCAAATTCCAGTGTTGGAAAGGTGTGGAGAAGGGGGTGTCAAATACTTTCCTACCATCCAACAAGCACTACTGTTTGTTTGTTTTTGGTTCCTGTAACTACTGCTGATAATAGTTTGTTAATTGTGAAATTTAAACTTCTGTAAATAAAAAAAAAAAGTAAAAATGATTCAAAAACATTGTCAGTTGAGGCCACAGGTGTGGTCCAAGGCAAGCCCACATTGCAGTTAGCAAAAGCACAATATAGCACACAGAACACAGCCAAATGTGTTAGGTTTGGGCATCTTTGCTGTTAAGCTCTTTTGTGTCTCTTAGCCAAATTTGTGCACCTGCCAAATCCCTATGGAACAGACATGATGTCCACAGTTTTGTCACGCTTTGTGTTTTGGCTTGAAAAAATGTGTTGTTGTGTTTTAAGGAGAGTGATACAATGGAAAATTATGAAATGTGGTCTCATGTACTTTGGTACCCACCTCAGACATAAGTTGTGTTTGGCCGATCTTGCATAGGAATTATGCCTCATTTCCTGTGTTTTCATCTGCTATGTTTTTGTGTTTTGATTTATAAACCCCCCCCCCAAACTGTCATCTAGTAAGTCCAAATATAGCCTGTGCTGTGTTTACTGTGGTTTGCACAAATTTGTGGGAAAATTTGAAAAACAGACAGCAAAAGTTCAAAACATCAGAAAGTCTGTCCACATTAGAATATGGATTTGTTGGTATCATCGAGCTTTTGGCTAAAAACAGAGTTTCTTGTTATATTGTAACTTGACCATGTCTGTCAGTGTCATTTTTTTGGGTAAGTATTGGGAAATTAGGAAGCTGCACACTAAATGTTGAGTCTGTGAGGCCTAGATCATTGGGCAGGAGGAAAAATAAAAAGGCTATCGCTAACGGTAGGTTGCCAGCATGATGATATACAACAGTATCATCATATACTGTATAGGCTAATTCTAGAGGAAGAAAAAAAGATCATTTCAAAGTGACTGGGGCAATTTCATAGAAGGTTTCATGGACTTTAGATTTGTTGGAAAAATCAAGACTGGTTGGGCTCAGCACAACCCAAGGGGAATGCGATTAACAATTGTTTTTGCTCTAGGCAGATTGTAGAAGATAGTAGACACAAGGGCTACAACTAACGATTGTTTTCATAGTCGATTAATCTGTTTATTGTTTTCTCAATTAATCGATTAGTTGTTTGGTCTATAAAACGTCAAAAAATGCCGAAACATGTTTCCCAAAGCCCAAGATGACGTCCTATGTCTTTAGTCCACAACTCCCACAACCATTATTTTGGCACGGTTACTTATAACTAGGGATGCACCGATACAACTTTTTCAGTCCCGATACCGATGCCTGGGTTTTGTGTATCTGTCGCTACCCGATACCGATCCGATGCCGTTGTTGAATTAATAATACACTGTATACCTTCCACCTTATACCTTCCTTCCACCATGTGGAAGAGACTAAAGGCACCATACTTTACTAACAAAACATTAATTTCCTAACTAAGACAAAATAACATAGATATAATGTATTGAATTCTTCTTTATTTGTACACTCAACTCTTCTAGCAGGTGACACACGTGCGACAGAGGGAAAAAAAACTAACAAAACTGGATTGGTCCGTGGATCTGTTAATTTTTCCGGTCCCCGATCCAGCTATTTTGTCAATATCTGGACCAATATCCGATCTTAATATCGGATCGGTGCACCCCTACTTATAACCGCAATACCCTTTTGTACATCCTCAGCCTTGTCTTGCACATTGTCTTCTGTGAAACCTTTGCATTGCCCTATACATTTGCATATTTGCAGTCATGCATGTGCAGCATTTTACTGTATAGTTTACTTTATGTTTACTGTAGTTTACATCTGTGACATATGCACATTATACAACATATATTTAGAGTTCTTTTATCTTTGAATTTCCTTTTCTAATTCTTATTTTCTCTCATTCTGGCATAGTAGAGCCTTTTTGGCACAGCCTTAAGAGTATGCCAACTTGCATTTGTGTGTTTGTGTGTGTCTGTGTGTCATGTGCTTGTGTTACGTCCTCAATTGCAGAGGATGATACGATGACTTGCGTTTAGAAGATGTGGGAGTTTGCCTAAGGACATGAGAGAGCTAAGAATGTTGATGTTAAGTGCATCAATGCTTAGAGTTGTAGTGATATGGCAATGTGGGTTTATTTGCTTTCATTTTAGACTGCCAGGCCAGTCAGGACAAGTAGGGTGTGGATTCTTTCAGGATTAGACTTTTGTTAGGATTATAATTCTCAACCGAATAAAAATGTTGTTCATTCTAACAGGAAATGTATTTATTTATTTTGATACCGTCCCAGTAATCAGAATCCAGGTTTTTTTTTGTTGAATTAAAAGGTCTGAGGTACATATTGTTCTGATGAGATGTGATGTGTAGATGCTCTGTGTGTGTTGTCTGATTCAACATTCTGCCAAGGGCTCCCATGATATAAAGAAAGCATGTGCCCTTATGGTTACAGTTTATTTCTGTATTTATGTGTGTGCTCATTTTCTGATAGAAATCAGTTGTCCTCTTTCTCTGCTTGCACAGGGAAGATGCATGTGTCTCTGGCAGAAGCCTTGGAGGTTCGAGGCGGTCCGCTCCAGGAAGAGGAGGTCTGGGCGGTGCTCAGTCAGAGTGCTGAGAGCCTCCAAGAACTCTTTCACAAAGGTATGAACATGTGGAATCAAGTGTGCAAAAATGTGATCTAGAAATGATTGTACATACACACAGTTTAAAAAAAAAAAAAAAATCTGTCCACCTTACTTTTTTTTTTCATAAAAATGGTCTGGTGTCCAGATCCTATGAATTGCAGGGGCTATTTTGTGTTGACAAATTGATGGGATCGCTCACTGTCTCTCTCTAGCTGAAATTATTTGTTAATGTTGTGGCTTGTGGCAATGTATTAATTGCCCAAACCAATCCATTACATCAGTGCAAAAAATCAAAAGGAGCAGCTCAAAACAAAGCAAACAAGATGAATGCTTTTATACTAGCAAATGTTGGTCCTTTTTTTAAATGATAGAGTCTGAGTGGGACTAAATCTAACATTTGTAAAACATTCGGTTGCTAAATCAGAAAATTCTATCGGTGCACTGATTTCGTTGTCAGTATGCTGCATCATTAGTACGATTGACGGTTGTGTTTTGTTGTAATCATTTTTGTGAGTCATTTGTGCCTGTAAGTGTCTGTGATTGTCCTTGAGGCCAAAGAGATAAGGTTGCCCAATTCCAGTGTGTCTTTGTAACGAAGGTAAACTTCCGCCGCTGGTGACTAAAAGGGGGGTTAACTCTGGAGACATTGGAAAGGATGTGAGTCAGCAGCCGGCACTGCACTGCCCTCTTTGTTGTTACAAATTTTGGGTGATGCCTAGCGTCATACGAAACTCCAGTGCACCTGATTATGTGGGCTATAATTGTGTCATCAGTGTCAAATGTTTACCATTGGCCTGTGAATTTCCTTGAAGCAGGAACCAGGATTTAGTTGTATGCATAAACCAGCTTGACACCAGTGTGTCCTGTAAATATGCATTTTATGCGGAGGTCACATTTACAAAAAGAGATTGTGTGCAAATACTCCTCAGTAATCGAGGCTTCTGAGATGATAACATTCTGAACATATAAAGGACAAAATGCATGGCTGGGTACTTTGAGAATTTTAGATTATCTTATTTTAATCTTTTACATGGTATTGTGCTGCAGCAATTGTGGTTGCTAAATCTTTTTTTCTTCAGCGTGCAGTTGTGTAGCTATACTGAGTAAATTGTGGCCTCGCATGTGTACAGTTTTAGACTGCTGAATGAAGCCAAAATTTGAAGAGCAGATGTTGGAACCAGCTATTATATAGTCGCTGAGCTATGTAAAGAATTATGTTTACCACGAGAGGATTAATAACGGCCATTCAAACCTAAATTTGTCAGATAATTTGTTAGATGTGTTGGTTATAAAAAGTAATAATAAAGCATAAAAACAAGAAAAGAAACAGTAAATGTCCTACTTTAGATGTATTTTTTTTTCTATCTTTCCATGGTTCAGTGAAAGTTTCTATTTCCTAATGTATGGAGGAGGCCAACGTGTAATTGACTTAGCAAACCTTTGCATGACTTTTCAGATATTGTGAATTGTCTCACATTGTCAAACACTAAACCACCAGCACGCTTCCCCCCCCCCCCGTATGTAACAGTAGCGGTTAGTTACTTTGTTTGTATAAGAATGATTTGTATGAATAAGCCATGTGTGAATATTTCTGATTTGTTAGAGGAATTTCTCATCATGCTTTTGTCTGTAGAATATTTCGGGTCACACAGGAATCCACATTTTCAAAATGAAATGCTGTTTTTGCTGTCTCTCTACTTAGTCCTGTGTTTGGTACTCTGCCGAGGCCATCGTCTTCTGCCCTTCTGCCTGTCACTCTATTGGCATGTCCGCTGTGGCATTGAATGCATGTTATACTTCACAGTTTGGGAGCATCTACTTTTAGAGGGCAGCTTCTTGGTAGTATAATAGTTCAGAATGATTCCATGCCCCTAATAGCTTAGATAGCAGCTTATCAGACGGACATACTACTTTGTTAAGGATAAAGAACTTACAGTACAACAATATGTTGTCATTTGAAGTTAGTAGGGATTCATATGGTGCATGCCCAAGTCATACTTTTTTGTCAGAACAGTTAGTTTTCATCGGATATGGTTTCTGCTATCTGCAGTTTATTGAATCTGTTGATTTAGTTTGTTATCCATCATGAAACAAATTTGCTCAGGCTGAGTCATGCACTTCTGCTCAGATCTGTTATTGCTTATTAAGATCTTCAAACTGTCACATGAGTTTTAAACAGGAAACTTGTATTTACTCAGTGAATTCCAGCTTTTGAAAGCAGATTTTTTTTGGTGCCTCGAAAGCCAGTTCCTCTGTCCATCTCACTGCTCCTCTCAGAGTCAAGTATCCGTCAAAGAAAAGAATTTTGCAGTGCTGCTCAAACATTCCTTTGTATATTTTTAAAACGTTCTCTAACCATAGCGCTGGCTGTGGCTTTGTAGGAAAAGAGAATTACGCTGTGTAGCCATTCCTTTATGCTTCTATGCCTCAACAGTTATTTTCTTGCAGGCTAAGAAAGCAACATGTGTTTTTGTTTACTTCAATCTTCTTAAGTTTCCATAAACGCTGAAGCCTTAGCGAGAAACATCCACTGTGGTTGGATATGTCTACAGCTGCTGCATTCAGGCTGTACAAAGTTTGATGCTAGTATCAAGCTTGAAAAGTGTGTGTGTGTGTGTGTGTGTGTGTGTGTGTGCGCCTGACAATGGCTTGGAATTAAATAATGGAAGTACAACTATATTGTTGGGTTTGTCTTTCCTGTTTGTTTGTTTTCTGATTATATCTCCAGTGGTTGAATTGTCGGTTTCCCTCTCCAGACCCTACAGCCATGGGCTTCATCATTTCTCCTTGGTCCCTCCTACTCATGCCCTCCGGCAACATCTCATTCACAGACGAGTATGTCACCCAGCAGGACTTAAGAGCCTTCACAGCTCCAGAGGTCCTGGAAGGGGTCTCCTTGACTTCCATCTCTGATATAGAGAAGGTATAAACCTTTACATAACCCATGTGGTGACCTGCAAAATCCTCTGTCTTCTAAACAAAGTCATGCTTACTTTCAGTGTTTCTCACCAAAACACATTGTGTGTGTAGGTTAAATGCATTTTCCTTCCTCATAAAACATTTGCAAACAGATAGATTTTTGTATTACTTTGAAGCCTGCATTGTTTACATCCATGTTTGCTAGCTTGCCATGTTCTTCTGATGATTATTTGTCAAATGGTGAGTGCAGAAACAACTGCAGTTGTGTGACGGAGCAATCAGGTGTTTAATAAGAGTGCATCCTTGCTTGATTAGTCTCGCATTGTCAGATCTATCTCCACAGCGCTGTGTCAGCCATGGAGTATGGTCTGGGATAGGGGACAAAAAACGCACTGGCTTGTTTGTATTTCTTTAAACCAATCGCAACCGTCCTGGGCGGCGCTAAGCCCTGATAGCGGAGATAGTGTGTCAGATGTCAGGCTTTATCCCAGCAATGTAAGCGACGCTACAAAACTCTGGAGATGTATATTAACTGTTTGCAGATCTGATTACATTTTGCAGTTGCAACATTCAGAACTGATGTCGTGAGCAACCATATTATCTCCTGCAATGCATGACTTCTTTTACATACACACAGAACCACGCCCTCTCCATTCTACTCTGCCCCTCTGGTAGAAGAGCTAAAATCTTGCATTACTGGATTCCCGTCTTTGGCACGGTCCCACAGACCTCAACACAGTTTTGTGCTGAGTCAGTTTTCCAGCCCTGGTCCCGTCTCCCCAGCTGAGTTATTTCTCAGAGACTGTGGGTAAATATACGTCAGCTGCAAGTGGCCACGATTTTCCTTTTACATTTATAACATTTAGGGTGGTATTATTGCTTGGGGGGCTTTTTAAATTTCCACCTTTTTTTTTTTTTGAGCGTGAGTGTGTCTTTAAGTGTGCACTCGAGTTCCTGAAAGACCTTGAAGGCTATGTTGCATTCTTTGGCAATCCCTGAATTATTCTTTCCTCTACCAAGCCCAACATTCAGGGGAAGTGATTTCTCTCCCAAGCAATAAGTGCAGAGTAATAAGGAGAGGAAAATGGAAAAATGTTTTTGGATTTAGGCTTAAACCCCCTGTCTTTTTTTCCTTTCCAAATAAGAATGAATTCAACTTTTATTATACTCCAAGTCTAGCTCTCTTTCTTTCACACAGGGCAGACTTATTTTAATAAGATTCAGTGGCTAGTTTATCTGAATGAAACAAAACCGTTCTATTCCTCATCTTTCTATGTGCTCTTGCTTTACTTGTGTCTAGTTGTTTGTTTTTATAAAATGAATTGAAGGGAGTATAAATGCTGCTTATGAAACTTATGTAATATGTTCTTTTCACAGATGCACATGTACTCTCTGGGGATGACCCTGTTCTGGGGAGCGGACTATGAGATCCCCCAAAGTCAGGTAAATCATTACCAAGGATACAGTACTTCTTCCAAATGGATAGGGGTGATAGTAAAGGACCATATTTAAACTTGGTAATAAAGGCTTGTGTTGATGACTAAAATGTGTTTATTATTATTATTAGTAAACTTAAATTATTTTTGCTTACAACAGTGCTGAACCAACTGGACGGGCAAACAAGATAGTAGCATATTAGCATTAAGTGATAACAACTAGCACACTTGGCAAAAATATTAGGAGTTGAGACAGTTGTTTACTGGAACAGGCACACCCAAAGTAAATTTCTGTCATGGTTTAACATTATCTTCCGTGTTTCTCAAACATTGACACTGGTACAATGAGATGGTGGACAGTGATGTTGCAGGAACTAGTGTGTCTAACACTAGTACTTTTTAATACTTATTGGTACTGGTAATTTAAAGGATAATGCCTCATAACCTCACTGAAAGCAGACATTATGTTATTTTATTGGAATCATCTTTTTAGAATGAGATCTATATCTGAATATCTCATCTGGATAAGAAAAGATGCCATCTGTAAATGCACTCTGGAATGTGTTTGGCTCTACCAAGACCTCTGCTCACAATACATTCATATCTCAGCCAGGTGTAAAACACAGACTGTTCACATTTGTTAGAAAGTACCGCCCACAGGTTAGAGACAACATGACTCACACCCAAGCTTACCATCCACTTTGCTTCCATGAAAGAGGTGCTAAAGTAGTGCTCATGGCAGCTGTAAAGTTTGTAACACATTGGGCCAAAATACATGTCATTGTTTCTGATGCATGGAAATAAAGTGTCATAATAGACCTGAGGTGGACACACTGGCTGTATAGATACTTTTGTAACCCTACACCCACTGTTTATTTTTGCTTACAGTGCCATCTCTGTACCTACTTCTTTTCGTTACATAATGTGCTAAAAAATGCTGTCAATGTGAAGAGAATACAGATAATCTACTCTGTTTGAATTTACATGTACTTATTCAATGCACTCTAAATGCAGCATGGTTGTATTTAGTATTTCACGTGTTTCAAGTGAAATCTGACAGTTACGAAAAGGAATATTATATCTTGCTAATACTGATTTGAAATTGGCACAAACTCTGCAAAACACTTAAATAACAACAATGTTTTTACATGTTTTTTTAATGGAAATGGCAAAGTATTTAACACCACTTTGAATGAAAAATAGAGGCTTAGCTTAGGCTTTTAATCTGAAATATGTAATGGATGGGCATTTAAAGTAGGTGATGGGTGTGTGCCATGCTGGCAAGGCTTAGCTCTAGCTCCTTATCTGAACATAATGGAAGTCAACATGATAATACAGATGTCAGATTCAGAGATACCAATAGAGCTTACTACTACTCACTGTTTGTATGTTAACTGTCTTTACATTGTTTGCTGTGCAGCCTATGAAGTTGGGGGAACACCTAAACAGCCTGCTTCTCAACATGTGTGATGATGTTACATTGAGTCGAATGTCGTTGCGCACGGTGCTGGACATCTGCAGCAAACACATTAGAAACTCCAGTTGTGACCCTCCCTTCTCCTATATCAGAAAACTGGTCCGGTTGGTACTGGGCAGCCTTTCCCAGGTAAGCATTTTTTTTATTTAATGTGGGTCAAATACAACAATCCAATTTCTATATTTTTTTATTTTGGCTACTTGCCAGTAAGCCCAAACTTTAAGCTTTATCCTAGCTTAGTGTAAGTTAAAATACAATTATCTGCTCTGTCAAAGCACGGTAGGTTTGTTGAATTACGCAACAGATAATAGGGCTCATGTGGATAGAACATGATTTCAGGATGAATGACTCAGAGGGAATGACCCTCTAACTTCTGTTTTTTTTTCCTCCTTGCTCTGTCCTGCTTTTTTTCATGCTTGCTCTTTGTTTGGCTTCTTGCTTGTTTTCCTTTCTCTCTTTCTTCCACTTGTCGCTGTCTTTCTCTCAGCTGGACGGTCTGCTGACTGATAGAGAGTCTCTTCCGGAGCGGAGTAAGGAGATTCGGGAGAGGCTGCGGGGCAAGGGCTTGCCTTCAGGTAAGATGAGCTGCACTGAAACACACACATTGAACAGAGCTAAATTTGCTTGCTGTGTTGTCAAAGTAACTTTTCTGTGGCGTAGAAGGAGTTCTTTATTTATGCAGTGATCCAGATTTCTGGCTGCCAACGCTTTATGATAAAGTGGTCTGGTTTGCATTAGTCTTCAAAAACACTTAACCTAAGTTCTGTGTATTCTTCATTTGAGTGGCACAAAGGCTGGAACAAGAACAAATCCCTAGATTAGATTGAAGAGATGTTAATGATGAAAAGAGTTTGGATAATTAGTTGTGAGTATATTATGTTCTTTATATCTAATGATAAACGGAGGTTATGACAGAGTGCAGTTAGACATACTGTTTATATGTTGGAAGTTGTTTACATTTATCTTACTTTAATTGAAAGAGAAGTGGATGTAAATGCATTCGCTGGTTGTCAAGCTATGTATCACTTACATCCTCACTTTCTGAGTTTGTGGTGAAGAATCAAAAGTAGATGAAGAACAACACGCTGCAACCTCGAATCGGATTTAATTCAGGAAAATATGACCAAATCTTCCCAGTGGTTTCTGAGAGAACTCCGGCATTTTTCTAGGCCATGGAAAGGAGAGCGCAGCGCAAACATGGCTGTCGTCCCGATTATGTAAGCACGGCATGGCATTGATTACAGATGCATATTTTGGAGTCACCAGTGAAGCTGCTGGTCTGCTGTTTGTATCATCGCTTTGTTTCCCTGGTTGAGCACCAGCCAGCCCTAGGGAAAGTACATGCAAAGAGTATTACTCAGTTCTTAAGTGTCTTTCTTCTCAAGCAGCAGCTCTCTCCCTCAATTGTTGCTAGGGGAACTCAGTCATTGTCTTTTTTTTATGTTGGATATTTTATTTTATGTTAATATAAAGAAACCTAAAGAGCACACTAGCTCCCTATTTTGTGTTGCCATTTCTTCATTGCTGTAGTCCATACTAGTAGCTGAAACACTTGACTTCTTTGAGAAATAAAAGACATCCTGTTTTTTTTTTTTTTGCTCAGTCTAGTCCTTGTGTGCTTCCGTGAGTTCCTGGAAGACAGCCTGTCTGTCTTTGATCTGTTTCCCTGCTAAGACCAAGCATATGCTTTGTAGATTAAACCTCCACATGCAGTGTTTTTACAGGTCCTAACGTCTCCCTCTGCTCTCTCAATTCTGCATCTCTTCCTCTTGTTTTTGCTCCTGCTCCTGCTCATGCACATGCACATGAGTCTTGCCTTCTGTTTATCACTTTCTCTCTAAAACAAGAGCTGTTAACTGGCAGCGGTTTATATACAGCTCGTCTGGAAAGGCAAACTTAAAATTTATGGACAATCAAAGATAGCAACATCCATTATTCAGTTTTAAGAAAGACACTGTGATAGCTGGGCTGGACGCCTGTGCCAGAAATTATTCGTTATTGCGGCGTTGTATGTTCTATTGTTTATTTTTTAAATAAAGGGGAAACTTAGCTACTGCACAAAATGGACTATAAATGTCTTCATTTGCTATTTCTTGTGCTGTTGGTTTATTTTACAAATTAATTAGTTGTATTTGTCATTAATGGCTACTACATTTCCACCCCTGGGAATGCATAATGTAAGCAGTGTCAGGGTTGTTGATTATAATATATTGTATACTACATCTCTAGTTATGACTGACTGAGGAATCTGAGGACATACTGTATGCCTACCCAATTATTCATTTACTTTAGCTGGTTGTCTAATATTTTAGTAGAGGGGCCATGAGAAGCCTGCAGCAGGTGCTTGGTCTGTTGTGGCCAAACCAGAGTATCAGAGCAAAGGAAGAAGAGTCTATAGTCGATAGGGCCATGTTTAGTTGTCACGTCATGCTGATGCTGTTAGAAATGGATGCCAGGTTGGACAGGCACTTAGGCATAATGAAGTGTACTGTACTTATTCAAATTAAAATCCTTGTTAATCCCTCTCTATGTTCTCCTCTCATAAATACCACTTTTTGTATTGATAATAATGATGTGATCCACTGGGAATTATGTCTATTTCAGATTATCTCTCATCCTGTCTGTTTTATAATATAAAAAAATGAATTCTAAGAAATTATATTTGTTTGCAGTCAGGTTTATTTTCATTTTGAATACCTGCTAAATTGCTTTTACTTTGCTGGTATTAAAGATGTGTTATTCTGTGTTTGAGGCTTTGAGTTCTGGCAGTGCTTCTGCTTGTGGTTCAATAAAATTTTGGTTCTCTCCTATTCTTAGGGAGGAGTGCCGCCCCCAGGGTTCTGGAGCGCTACAAAGCCAGGAGTCAGGAGCAGACGTCTCTTAACAGGGGCCTTAGTCGTTCCATGGGATCTCTGCCAATCCAGGACCTGTTGAAGGGGGATGATGGGGCAGCCCTACAGTATTCCCCATCTGACTATCGCCATAACTCTGAATCCCCTACAGAATTATACCCAATTCCCCCATCACTCAAGCACCAGCACTCCTATCCCTATCTGCATCCCCTTCACCCCCAGCAAAAGGGCCGGCCTGTGGAACTGGACCGGAGGTCTTTAGCCTTCCACAGTGGGGAAGTGGGTCCTAGTCATGCAAGGAAGAACTGGGCTTCCTCTGTGGACTTGGCTTACATTGACCCAGAGGCTCTTCGTTTTGGGGCTTTGGAGGATGCGCGGAGGGGCAGCAGCGCCATAAGTACCCACTCCATAGGCAGGCGCAAATCGCCCCTGCTGGCATCCAGGGAGAGGGAGTCTCGCTTTTCTGAGTTTGGTGGGCTGAAGAGTAGGAAGCCTCATCACCACTCAGCCCTGTCGGTAGGTTCGGGCCTCACCAGCGCCTATGACAGGATAAAGGAGAGGCAGAGGAAACTTCAGGTGCTAAGGCAAGCAGTGGATGGTAAGTTTACTTTCTTAACATAAATGTTCAGTAAAGAGGAGCAGTTGTTTTCTTGTCAAAGACTGAGATAAATGTGCTCTTAAGTTTTTATTTGAGTCCTCTGGGTTGACTCTAAAGTGTTATGTTTTTAAGTTGGAGAAATTCCTTAACCCATGTCACAAGTATAGAACTGGTATATGGTTTTGCTTGTGAAGGACTTCTTTAGGCAGCAGTATGCTTCATCAGAAGTGCTTGTTGGATGGTCGCAAAGCTTCCGAAACCGACGTCTGAATTTGGGGTGCTGTGTCTGAGGATTTCTCTAACTTTCTGAATCAACAATCTGACATTCACACCCACCTATCACTCTATTCAAATTGTCATGGTTTGAACATCTCTATTAAGCTCTCTCTTTTTTTTTCTTTTTTTTCAGAACTATTTCTGTCATTTTTAATGGGTACAACTATGAATGACTTCCAGGAGAAACTGTCTGAAAATGTAGGCTGTTATCCCCAAAATGGAACGAAATTTTCAAGTGTGGCCGTTCAGAACAGCTATGACTAGAGGTGTGACGAAATCTCGTCCCCACGAGATCTCACGAGATTAAACGTGACAAGATTTCTCTTTTCACGTCTTGTTTTTCTCATTGCAACAGATTACACTCAACAATCACCTGGTCATTAGTATTGCAGGATAATGGGATTTTGGTGACAGGTCGGAGCTTAGTCATTTTCATTATTGGGTAATGTGTAGTGCTGGGTAGTTTGTTAGAGCATGTAGTAGATGGGCTTCTACATTTATGTTATGTGTGAGGTGGCCCACAATTTCAAAGGGGAAAACCCCTCCAAAGTTCCCAGCTTTACTCTGCTACTGAGACAATGAATACAATCTTCAGAGAAACATAGTCTTTTAAGGTCCCAGCTGTGTCCTTAAGATATATAAGAAATGTCAAACTGGGTGGTAAAACGAATTTATCAGGCAATGAAAGGGGTTACAGCAGCTTTGGGGGAAAAGACTGCAGGGAGCCATCAGCTGGGCTGATCTCTGAAGTGAAAATGTGACAGCGACGGGATGACGTGAGCTGACAGACATCTGGAGTAGTGTGTCCATCTATAACTACCATGTGGGATGGAAGCTGTGTGCTGGCTCGTATGTTGAAAGTATCGTTGGTGGTGGCTGCGCAGCAGTGTTTGGACAGAATGTATGAGTCACTGGTACAGAGGTTTTCCAAATGGCTGATTCTAATTACAGGTTAGCTTAATTTTAGCCTGCTGCTAACTGTCACACATGCTATTCAGCGAAGTCCCTTTCTCTTTTTTCTAATATGACTGTAAACACATGAATATAAGAGCACATACGTGCAAGGTATTCACAGACTACAAAAAAAACAATCTTTTTGTAATCACATGCTTAGACCGAGCACACACAACACAATTGTTTAACACCTCAGCAGTCAGCCCCAAGAGCTTTACGGTTCCCTCAGGAGCTTATTGAATTCTTAGTAAAGTCTCCATAGGCAGGCTAGTTTTATGCAGAGTCACAAGTGGCTATATAGGTCTTCTGGTCATCTGGGGACAGTGGAGGTTCATGAGGGATGAATGGTTTCATATAATAAACCCCTGTCATCTACCTCTTCTTCCCTTTCCTCCTCCCGCTGGTTTCCCATTCTCCCAACTCTCCAGCTCGCTCCAACCTACAGCCTCCCTGCTTTTTTGGCAGCTATTTTTAATGCTGACCAAGCCACCAACCGACGGCATTCTTCTCCTTGACTGTGGCTTTTTATCCCCAGCAAGTCCAGCCTTCCTTTTCTTCCCTCCCTTTTGCTTTTTACTGATTGTAATCGGAGGCACTCTATATATTTTTTTTTTTTATTTTTTTATTTCATATGATGGTGAGAGGAGTTGAGCTTCTCTGCCTAGCGGAGTGTCAGAACAAGAAAATTAGAATTATGAGTAACCCCTCTCTATTGTCCCACCTTTCACACTGTGTATGCTTGTGCTTGCTCGGTTGAAAATGAGATAATAATCTTTGTGTATTTTTTGTGTCAATAGCTTCTAATTGATACTAAATTACCGTTGATGTTAGACTTGCTGACGCAAAGAAATGTTCACTCCCATCAAAACTGACTGAGGTTGACATAAAGACTGAGCCAAAATGTTTGTATTCCATCCGAGAGCTATTTTGCTATAGTATGAATGGGGCCTAATTGAGCACAGACCCTTTGCAGGGGCCTCGTGGATGTGTTACTTGGCACAGACCTCCTTTTCTCTTTCCTTTTCTCTTACTTTTTTCTGTTCTTTTCTGCAGGAAAGTGATGGCGCAGCAGTGGTCAGTTCTTTCAGGTTTCGCCCAGTTACACACTGGTTCTCTGCCTTCTGTGTGTATGCATTTGCAAATCATATTGAATTGAATATGAATTACATAAACATAACTAAACATTGTGTGTGTGCATGCCAGTGTGTGCATGGGCATGTTTATACCCGGTCCCCCAGTGCGTCCGCAACCCCCCCCCCCTCCATTTTGGTGCCAAGGTGCTTCAATCAGTTGAATCTTTTCCTTGCAGACCTAGAGGCTGTAATTGGAGTCATGCGTAGCGGATGAGGGAATTCCAAACGTTATTGGACTTTTCCGGCACTTGGCAGCAGGTCATGTGGCTTTGGGCCGGGGTGGATCCAGCTTGGACAACAATGCAGAACACTGCTGCCTCAAGGGAATAGGAGATGTTCACGAAAGCGACCCAAATGCCCAAATTTTTGTAATTATATTTCAGTTTGGTCTGTTGACTCCAAAGGTTGCAGCAGGAAAGATCATACGGTTTGTAAGGCCTTTTATAAAGAAGCTTTTTACCATATTTGATATGGTCATATTTACTATCCATTTCAATCAACTACCTTACTTATTTCCTCTTCACATTATGCATAATGTGTAAAACAAGCAATATAAAAGTTTACAGGCAGTGTAGAAATTTTATGAATAGACATGTTTCCATTGGTGTTTTTTTCTACACTATGCTCACTGAACATTTCAGTTCCACAAAATCTACATTTTATGTTGTTGTTTTTTCTGAGTCATGTCAACTTGGGAGGGACTTGAGGATTCCTGTAAGCTATTATGCATTTTAGTCTATGCTTTAAAGGAATTACCTTTTTTTTCTCCCTGGGATCACCAAACTTTAAATAACCTCACAGAGTTTGTCTCACCTCAGCTTGAACACCCCAAAAGGCCATAGCCTATAGAAAGTGTTTGTGTACTCACAGAAAGCTCATGCAGAAGTTTCTGTCATGCAAGGATTTAAGGAGAGGGGAAAGAGGAACAGGGAAGGGGGAGATAAAATGAGAAGATAAGGGAGGGTGGAGAAGCAAGGAGATAAGCGTGTGTGACTCCCTACACGGAGAAAAAGACATGATAGCACTGAGAGAGCATAATAGTTGGAGCATTAAACTATGAATGAACCCCTGGCCTCTTCACTCAGTAAGCCTCACATAAAGTATCTTAATTAATACTAATACATGCTGACAATGACTAAAATCCTCCTCTACTTTCTTTCATTGTCCTTTTGTGAATTTATGTGTGTGCATGCTTGCTACTTACCAATTGTAATCCTTTTAAGGTGGAAGAGGAATATATGTTTATATTTCCTGGCGAGGAAACGATAGCAATCATTGAGGAGGATCACCGAGAAGGAGCAATGCAGTACTTGTTTGGGGAGTCCCCATCAACAGTATATAACCCTTCTGCTTTCTTGCTCACTTAGTGAAACATTCCCATTATTGTCGAGATATATCTGTTCATCTCTCTAATTAGCTGTGACCCTTTTCATCTCTCTTTCCCCTCATTGCTTTGAGGTGCAGTTGCAGTCACAATGAAATGTTGATCCCAGGTTTATTTGGGATTTCTCTAGTCTATACTGTATCCTTGACATTCCACTTCCGGGACAGCTCCATTGCCGCCGGAAAATCCACCGGATTTCACTCATTTAGGCTGGATATCCGTTGCCTTGGGCTTCCTTTTGTGTTGGCATTTTAAACTCCGGTTGATTTATGAGGACTATGGTTAACTGCTCCCCAGATCGCTGCAGGGTAAATCCAGACTGCTAGCTAGACTCTGTCCAATCTGAGTTTTATGTTGCACGACTAAAACAACTTTTAAACGTACACATGTTCCACCTAAACAAGTTCCTTCCCGAGGCTATTTTGCAGCGGCCACCGCGGCTTTTCCCGGTGCCTAGCACCGTCCAAGACAATTGTGATTGATTTAAAGAAATGCCAATAAACCCATGCAGGTTTTCCTCCCATCCCGGAATGCTGTGTGGACTAGCCAGACCTTCCTCCTCCGCAGCGCTGCGGTGGAGGAAGGTCTGGCAAAGCGAGACTAGGATTTCTCTAAATACGCTGATTCACCCTCAGGTTAATTGTGACTGACCAACAACCACATTAGACACTATTGGCTTGACCAGAAACGTGAATTTTGTATACAGATTGAGGTTAATTCACAAGCCACATTCATAAAAATAATAACCCTAACCCTAACCCATAGCGGACAGTGTAGGACAGATGACTGTGCACGTGTGTGTCAACGTGGGTGTTTAGCAAATTTGTAAGTCTTCATACTTGCATTGGTAAAGCTAAGAAGGTGAATTGCTGTACATGACAAAGGAGAGACTGTCCCTCTGTTTACCTTTTTTTTTATTTTTTTTATTATAATTCAAATGTTCTCTCATGACGCACCAACCAGCCGACAATGGAAATCTATTTGGGGGGACAATTTGACCACTCCTCTTCTTTCTTAGTAAGATCATAGTTTCTGCTGGGCCACAATGCTTTTTACTTAGGAAGTTTACGCAAGATATGCATCATTACAAAGCGATGTTGTACTGTGAAACTCTACTGAACTAAAATGCCTGAGCAATGACTAGGGAATGCAATTCATTCAAGCTATGTAGCTGATACTGAAGAGCAGGACTTTCAAGTTCTGTGTGCGAGGTAGAGGAAACGCATGATGACACATTAGGTCAGGGTTCAGACTGTGAGAACATTGTTTATGGTGTTTTACCACAGATTTTCAATTAATTGTTGAATTAAGGAAGCATTGCTCAGAGAAAAGTAAATCATTGTAGTGAGCTGGTCTGTACATACTGGGGTTCACTCAGTCAAGCAAGACAAAAGATTGCGCCCTCAACAGAAAGCTCCCCAACCTGACAGAATGCATGCCTGCATACACTTGTGCAGAAGCTGCTTTTCAGTATAGTTACATATGTCTGTCATTAGGAGTGTTTGCCAACAGCATGACTAATACCTGCTTTGGGTGCCTCTGTCTACTGGTTTAGGGTTGCCATCAGTCTCAGTAGGAACTGGAAAGAGCACTGTAAAAGAAAAACTGGTACTTGTCAGATAACCTGCTGTCCAAGTCTTGAAAAAAAAAAAAAGTGATTCAACTTCTGTGTTGTGTGACTTTGAAAAATAAACTGCTTCACCTCCTTCACAAACCGAAGGCAAGTCCATATAAAAAAAGAAAAATGTTGTCTCATGTGCATGACGTTTGTGTTTGATTCATTTCATCATTCTGCAGACATCCTCTTATGTTAGTGCATGGTTCACATTATTTTATTTTTTTAAAGATGGGCTGATGGTCTTTTCTCTTCCCTCAGACCCAATCCACACCCACCAGAGGTACCACAGTGATTACAGTTCATCCAGCGAAAGCCCCTCTGTGGCCTCCTCTGATCCAGACTACAGACAAGGTTTTAGATTTCTTTATCACCATTGGTATTTTCTTCATGGTATTCTCTTCATGGACACACATACTGTAACTCATCTTGGTTGCATGCATACAGCAGAAGTTAAAGATGAAAAATCAAAGTAGGCTACATTTTCAAAATCACAACTCTTTAAGTCCAGTAATAACCCATTACTACATTGCTACATGGTTCTCCTGTCCTGTTTGTGATGATCTAGAGCCCTGCTGGTTTTCACTTTATCCATCAAAGCTATTACGTATTTACACCTGGAATGGTGAGTGAATTATTTACAGTAGTCTGGGCCATAAAGCCTGGGATTAAAGGCCACTGGCGAAAGATATTAATAATTCTCTGTTTCCACTGACCACTGACTGGTCTGTCCTGCTCAAAGCTAGACTCCCTGCTGTCTTCTTTCCAAACCTCACAGGGCACACTTTGTAGGCTAAAAATGGATGCATCACTCTCTACCCTCTCTTGGGTGCTGCTGTCAGTCTTTATCTGGTGCTGCTAATGTGGTTAGATTATGTCCTTAACTATGTAGGATTGCACAAAATAACAACCTTTACTGCAAAATGAGATCAACAAAGACAAGACTTCAATGTGGTAATAGTGTGGGAAACATGAGGCTGGCTATTGAGCAAAACTCTGTAACACTGTTTTTATCTTTTCAAACTGAGCTACAGAGATATCCACAACCTCTTTTTTGTGTGAGTTGTAATGCCTAAATTCACAGTGAATGTGAATTCACAGGTCACCATGACCGTACGATACAACTTGTCATTGGTTTAGAGATGTTGCACAGGATTTGAGAAAATATAAACATAACTACTCACACACAGTGTCAGGGGGCAGTTTTACATGTGATGTGGCTTTTGTTTTTATAATAATTTGAGAGGAGTGGCTAATTGAGATAAATTTATTTTAAATTGTCAATGCAGTTGGAGATGTAGTTAACAACGGTCAAAAGCAAATTTATTCAAGATAACCTACCACCTATAGTGCATTTGTCACTGTATCCACGGGTTTCAACTTTTCACCAAAGTTTGACATTGAGCTCAGACAGCTGTGAAGAGCTTAGACATACTGGTAAAAACGGTGCCAGTTTTATTTGAAAAATGCAGCAATATATTAATCATGTTCTAAAATAGAAAGGCTGTTTGAAATACTTTCAACTGAAACAAACAATAAACCACAACTTCTAAGACATAGAGAGGCTCTTAATGTACTAGATAAGGCATTACATAATAATAATAATAATAATAATAACTTTATTTGTATAGCACCTTTTAAAAACAACACCTTACAAAGTGCTTTAACAGAAGAAACAAATGTATAAACAAAAGTGTTTATTTAGTACCATCTGACAGATACTGTTGCTGTAATGCAATGGTGGTATTTTGTATGCAATTTCAACGGTCGTGCTGATTTGATCTGCTTTCTATAACTGCTCCACCTCCTTGAACACAAGTTCGTGTAAATGTACATTTGCACCGCAGTGTGGATGTCTACATTTGGAGGGGTGTGTTTCGTTGTGTACGTGTGAAAACAAAATGTACTCCTTTTGTGTGTGTGTACACAGCTAATACTGCATTGTCTCTTCCAGCTAAGAAACCAGGCGATGTGAGGAGGTATAGCTCCCAGCTGGCACTTTCCTCTGAACATGATGCCCCCTCGCTGACGGGTCACAACACGCACAGGTAACAAACAAAAACACACACACACCTTTACTTGAGTTACATTGAAGCAAAGGAGCAGTTTATTACTTCTAAGAGTTAAGTTAGCTTCCAACTCAAGTGGACACTAATCTAGAAAAGCAAAACACCACTTTTATTAGTGTGGTCCTAAAGCTGCTTGCTGCACTACAAATAAGTAATAACTCACACTTCTGTGAATCAAATGGGTTTGTATGCGTTTGCTTCTTCGTTCCCTAAACAGAACAGGGAAGCCACCGATGAAGCTGTCCTGTTCGGTCCTCTGTGTCACACAGCTGGTGTGGCACAGCAGGGTCAGCCCCATGCTTCGCTAGTGAGGTCATCTAATGTGACATCCACATTCAGCAATCTTTATCTCTCTAATCTCTGGCATTACAGAGAACTGCTGCCTAGTGTTGTTGCTATGCCTGCCTGCTAACTAATGTTTTCATTCTATCCCCCACTGCACAGAGCACTTATTTTTCCCTGAGGCTAAAAGAAGACCAGCTAGTATTTGGCGTGTTTTATGTTTAAACACATTATGTGACATACCCCCCACATGTTGCTACGTTTATGTATTTATTTATATAAATGTCGAAGGCATCGCCGTTAAGCAACAGTCGTTTCCATTTAGCTTTTTGACAATATGAGACTGTTCTGACAGCAACACTCCTCTTTTCTTCTTCTTGTAGGCTGTATGAGGGGGCAGCTGATGGAGGTCTGCTCGGAGCAGAGCTACTCCTGCAGAGGCAGGAGGAAGAGGTGCAGCGGCTCCAGGCCCACCTGGCCAGCAGGCTGTCCAGGGCCAACCTCTACCCCGCAGACGACCCCCTGGCCCTATCTCGAACTTCCATGCTCGACCTTCGAGACCCCCTTCACACCTCTTCTGTACCATTTCGCAAACCCAAGGTTTTTGTTCTTCATGGCTTAACAGACTACTGGATGCGCTTTTAAATGATAATCTTTTTTTCCTTCTTTTTTTATACAAACATTTATTTTATTTGTATACAAAGCTTCCTTTGTCACTATTGAGCTATAGACCACATATAAACACACACACACACACACACACACACACACACACAACCCAGCCAACTCCTGAAAGTAGTTAAAAGAACAACACACACACTGCATTGGGAACTCCCTCCATCCAAGGTCTGATTATCTATCGCTTGAAACTCGTTTATATTGCAATTTTTGATGATTGATGTACAATTTTAACTCACATGAGCTGATTGGCAACTAGGCTGTTGATGCTGTGCTCACTGGATGTTATGCAAATACAAATTGCTGACTGGAAAACATAATTCATGTCAGCCTCTCTGAGGTAATTACAAATGTATGTGATTGTGGTACATGTGGGATTTCTTTGGGTACGTCAGATTTATACCACCTCCTATTAGAAAATGTGTTAACACAAGTGGTAAACATGGCAACAAATCTGCTGATGTTCGCAGTAAACAGTATAAATATCCCTAATAGTTTAATTATACTAGTGAAGACGATATATATTTGCTGTATAGTGTTTATGGTCGATTTTAAATTAAAGTGATTTTGACTGGGTGGGAGGGGGTGTCCAGTTTCCAAGCAAAGGAATCTTGCCCTTTCACTTCTGGTGAGAAATGAATTCAGCCAAGGAGGTTTGGCAACAAGGAAGTTTGTGTGCAACAATAAAAAGCATCGCATGAGTTGTGAAATTCATAATTACAGCAGCTACTAAAACAGGTGTGTGTGTGTGTGTGTGTGTGTGTGTGTGTGTTTCAGTGTAGAAAGGAAGTCTGTCATGCATGCGTATCAGTGTGTTTGTATCATTTCTTCCTCACTCACAACAAGTGAGAACAAAAAAAAATTGATTAAAAGAAGGCCCAGGTTGAAAATGATCCCATAATGTTTTGGTAAAAAAATATTCTTTTTATGACAGTTGCTTTCTTTCTTTACTTAATGGCAGAACTTCCACGGGCCTGAGTTTGTGAAGATGGCGAGTGAGCCCTGTGTTGCCTTATCTGTTCCCTCTTCAATAATGGTGAGGATGTAAATGTAATGCCACTTTTGAGCCAATGTATCCATGATGGTGCCACAGGACTGAACAACTGCTTTAGGTTCTCATTTGTAATCCATTACTTCTTCCTTTTTTCTTCTTTGCCCACAAGAAACGTGGTAAGTTGGAGGAAGTGCAAAGGAAGGTTGGTGTGGTGCTGCTGAGTGGCCAAAAGCTGGAGCTGAGCTGTGACATCAAGGCAGTTTGTAAAGACGTTCTTGACATGGTGGTTGCCCACATCGGGCTTGTGGAGCACCATCTCTTCAGCCTAGCATACCTCAGAGGTACTGAATGTTGCTCCTGTGTATGTGTGTGGTTTGAGTTACATATATGCATTTGCGTGAAGGGTATATGTACGGGATCAGTCTTCTATATTGTGTGCACTTGTGGTTGTATATTTACCTTACCCTAGTTATATGTTAGCTTCATCGCTGATCCATGTTGACCTTAAAAGTATTCTTTCTCCCATAAGAAAACATTCCAGAAATCCAGTGTTTGACCATTAAATTGGAAAATAATTTATTCTGGAGAAAGGTTTTCCCTCCTAAAATGCAAAGTTTTAAACTGAGATCATATGTTAAGCACATGTGTTTTTAACGTAGGGGTTAATGGCATTTCCATGTAAATTAAGAGAATGAAAATGTACAGACATAACTGATTACCTTCTCCTCACTCTTGACACCTCTCACCTACCCTCTCCTCCTAAATTATCACACACACAGATAATGAGTTTTTCTTCGTTGATCCTGATGCCAAACTGTCCAAAGTGGCCCCAGAGGGATGGAAGGAGGATCCCAAGAAGAAGAAATCTGATGTGCCTTTTAATCTTTTCTTACGCATCAAATTTTTTCTTGATGACGTCAACCTCATACAGTAAGTTTATATTTGGTAGGCGAGAACTTAAAATGACTGTTGGCATATTACGTTTAAGATAATCAACAATGTCTATATTTTTCTGTATATAACAGGCATGCAATGACCAAACATCAGTACTACTTACAGCTGAGGAAGGATATCTTGGAGGAGAGGATGCGCTGTGACACAGAAAATGCCATGCTGTTGGCTTCACTGGCACTGCAGGCTGAATTCAGTGACTACCAACCTGAGGTGCCAAATCTCTACTACATCTAAGTGTTATCAGTCAGCTAGCAACACTTAAAATAGTGGTTTATACTAAATGATGTAGTCACGTTAGTTTTGTTATTTATATTAGAATGTATCGATAAAAATACATTTGAAGTAGAATGTGAGGTAAATACTTCTCATGTAAAGAATAGAAACAAAAATGAATGAATTTGAACATTGCTCTTATTAAATTAAACTTGATGAAATTACATTAAAAATAAATGTTGTTAATTTCTACGCCTCAGCTCCACGGGAAGACCTACTTCAGACTGGAGCACTACCTCCCGGTGTCTGTCCTGGATAAGGTGGACCAAGCGACCATCAAGGAGGAGCTGCCGAAACTTCACAGCAACTACTATGGAGCATCGGACTCTGAGGCGGAGTTTGAGTTTCTCAAGGTCTGCAAGACCAGAGTCGTTTCTGACAGATGGACCAAAATGTTTTCAGTTACTGCTACACAAGTGTTTATTTTGGGAAAGACCCAATGAAAATTTAGTTTGCACAAAATGGCAGGTGATCTAGGACAAAGTGCCGAATATTTGACTTTGGCAGAAGAAGTAATACATTTGAGTTTATGTTTAATAGCAAACCAAAGATGACAGTGTCAACTACAAACAAAAGTTGTTGCATTTTATTTTGTCCACAGTCTACTAAAGCAACTCTATTTTCTCCATGCCACCGAACCAAATAAAATAATAATATCATATTGTATGTAATCAGATAAAAATGAGTGTACTCTTTGGATCACTGACCCGATGAATGACCTCTTCTCTGCATGAAACACATATTCACATCCTTTCCCTCTATCGCAGTTCTGTGTTTTTCTGACAATTTAAGACTCTCTCACTCTATATTGATTGTCTTAAAGGTGAGCCAGAGGCTGACGGAGTATGGTGTCCATTTCCATCGGGTGCTTCCTGAGAAGCGGTCCCAGACAGGCATCATGCTAGGTGTCTTCTCCAAGGGGGTGCTCATCTTTGAGGTGCTTAATGGAAATCGTACCCCGGTGCTAAGGTTCCCCTGGAGGGAGACGAAAAAGATTTCCTTCATAGTATGTACTTATCTTTTATTATCAGAAATAAATCTGTGCCACGCTGTAGTGAATGAAACGTATTGACTCTAACCTAGCCCAATTGTCATCACTTCAACTTAAATGTTTAACTTGTCACCCTGAAGAAAAAGAAGATTTGCCTCCAGAACACATCAGATGGGATTAAGCACCTGTTTCAGACAGACAGCAACAAGACCTGTCAGTATTTGCTACAGCTCTGCTCTGATCAGCACAAGTTCCACCTGCAGACGAAGGCCCGCCAAAACAACCAGGAGCTTCAAGAACTAGGTAGGAGAGAAGTGTTACATATATTATCACTGAGAGGAAGGTTAACATGTCACAGAATTTTGTTTCACACTGTAGGCAGAAAAGTGAGATATTCCAGTGTCCAGAAAAAGGCAAACCTCTAGATAATGTCAACACTAAACTACACTGTTTCCAGCCGCAGCTGCATGCGTCAGCCATCCCACGTTTCCTCTCCAGATAATAGCTGAGGCCCACTCATTTCCATCTCTTAGAATGTCAGTTTGTTTCTGTGAATTCACATACAAGTAGTTATTATAAGCTCCATTGCTTTCAGCAAAATGCATATAATCTTCGCCATTCTACGTCAATCATCATGTCCATTGTCTAAATTGTCCGTGTGTGGGCCATCTTTGACTGCTGAGTCATCTTTTTCATGGTTCCTTGCTTGGTTTGATTAGTTTCATTCAGCTGAACAACAGAACAGCTTTGTCTTTTATCACGCCCCATACTCCCACCAGATTGTTGACATAAAGTCACAACTAGGTTTATAAGTTGACTGCCAAGAAGACTGGCCAGACCATTAGCTATGATGATATCTCCAGAAAGAAACGTAACGGTGCAGAGGACTGTACCTGCTTTCTCTGTCTAGACAATAATTACTTCAGACTGCTGAGTTAATGACACAGATCAACACTTTTTGGGATTTCCCTGCTGTTTTATTTTTTCTCCAATTTTGTATAATTATTTGTATATAATAGTAAACAGAAATTATATTAGATATTATTATTAACTAACCAGTAACTTCTGTTTTACGTGTCATTTCTGGTAATCAGAGAACTGCCCCTTGAGCTGTTTGCAATATTCCCTTGACGCTCGGAGTGGAGGCGCAGCTGGGAGGACCGTGAGCTCAGGCAGCCTGGCCCCCAGCTTATCGACGCGCTCCAACCCAGACGCCCTGAAGAGGATCTCCTACTCGGAGCTGGCCCTCCACAAAGCACCATCTGGCCCAATATTGGTCCAAGATGAGCTTCACTTTCCAGGTTTCAATCCAGTGGCCTCCACGGCCCTTACCAATCCACGGGTAATGAGCCGCTCCCACCACAACCTCGCACAGATGCCAGAGTCTCCAGAGCACCGGGTGGCGGAGTTGTATCGTGGCCAGTCGCACAGCGGACTGAGTCAGGTACAACCCAACCAAGTGGCCCAACACTTACAGCAACACCAGCGAGCCAGCTCAGACACAGATTCCCTCTCGCACCAACAGGACAAGTGAGTTGACAGAAGTTGTCAGTTAACCAAAAGCCTGAATACGCTAGTATGTGAGAGAGAGTAGTAACAAAATCATAGTGGATGTTTTAAATGCTGACATCATTTTTTTTCATTTCTTTACCATCTATCAAGGAAACTGAATATTTTATGCATTTTTACGCATTTTATTTTGTCTTAAAAATCTTATTTCATGCACAGTAAAGAGAATGGGATCTTGTGTTTCTTAGTTGGCCTGTGTAAAATCTTCGAGCCAGAGTCTCCAAGCTCACCTCAGGACAGGCTAAGGTTGCTAAGTGAGGACTTGTTACTGGGACTATAGCTCTGCTTAACACCACAGAGACACAGAGAACTCAACTTCATGCCTCTAATTAAACCTCTGGGGGTCTGTGTGTGTGTGTGTGTGTGTGCACGTGGGTTCACATGCACTCTTGTGTCTGTGTTTTTGTTGGATTGTGCCTACCAGTGTGTGTTCCTATTTTAAATTAGTAACAAACTATTTTTGTGCCAGTTGCCCCCTCTCGTCAGCTTTACAGACAACGTGTGATTTTGATTGAAGTTTAGTAGGATTCTGTATGCGTAAAAAAACGCACGATACGTTGCCTTCTCAGGCTAATTCTTCTACCACTTGCTTTTCTTCTCAGATCTTTTGGCACAGTGTCTTACAGCAACTCGGCCTGGAATCTCAGCAAGTCCAAAAAAGAATCTGACTCTTCTTCCACAGAGGATACTGGCCAAGCATATGTAGTAGGTAAGGAGGCTGTCCTGATAATAATATATGCGGCTCTCTGGTGAAGGATAGTTCTCACCTGAAATGTACATCTGTGCTCATACCAATCAATTTAATTGTAGTTGTGGCCGAGACTCTAGGATAGTTAATCAGAATAGTTAATATAGTTCACCAGCAGTTAAGATAGTAGTTCTGTGCAGTTCCAGCTCTTTTCTATGAGATAATATAAGAATTCAGAAGAAGTTAAATGGCTTTTATACAGGCCTTTATAAGATAAACGGTGTTCTTATGACATCGGGAAAGCAAGTAATCATTATGAACATGGTATATTCTGAAAGCGAACAGAAAGATCTAAACAAGATAATTGCAGAGGATAATTTGAAGTCTGGCTACACCGTGTCAACGCAACAGTAAGTCGGAACAACAGGTAGCACATTTTGCATTTAATTCTTTGCATTTTGGTATCGTGATGCCTGCTGTGCAGCAGCTGAGTTCCCTCGTAGGGAACCTTTAAATAATGGTGTTAAAATGCTCATCTATATTATAAACCAGAAAATGTACCTATTAAATCTGCTTCAGTTTGCTTGTTCCAGCACAAAGGCAACATATTTGAATCATCTTCTTTCTAGTCCTCATTCGATTACACCAGCAGTTTGACATAAACCTAGTTTCTTTTTTCGGCCTGTATTGAGTAACAACAGAATAACTGCAACAGATACTCTATTTAGTCATTTAAATCTTCCTCGCGGCTGTGTCTAAGTTTATTTTTTGTTTTTGTTTACTTCACATAATATGCTAATAGTCACATAAAATGCCCTAATCATGCAGGAGGCTTCTGCGGGTGTTAATTATTAATTGATGACATAACATGTTTATATGAATATTTCCTATATTGCATATAAATGGGCAGAGAGGTAAACAAGAAGTTGTCATTGCTCTGTATAATTTACAAAACCAAAGCACAGGCTTGCTCATCTCTTGTGTTTCTGTTCCCAGGTGTCAGTATGCACAGTTCCTCTGGAACACCTTCAACCCCAGCCTCTGTCAATGGTATGTATTGAAATGTATACCTTTCGTTCCCCCAGATACATAGACTCTGGAGTTCCCATGCTTCGTTTACAGTATAATGTCAGAAGGCATGAAATATCCGACTGCTCTACACCACCACTTATTTTGAAACATTCTTAATCCCCCTTTTCAAGCTGTTGAACCATATGCTGATCGTGGCACAGCCAAGTACGGATATACAAACCAAAAAAATGTCTGTGTACTTAATCACAATTATATAATGCAGAATTGAGTCTCTGTCCTCTCAGTGCTGCCTGCCTGTGGAATTGGCCACGGTCCCACCACTTAATAGCTTCATGCTTGGCTCTGAACTCATGACCTTCCCTTTCATCCTAGCTTAACCTGTCTTTTTAGGCCCATTAGCCAACAGTGCTAAAGTAGGGGACCTTCAGCAACACTGTATGCCTGCCTGAGCTGATTAATAGTTAGTGTGTATATACTAATCCCCTCATAGTGGCCTCCTGTTTATCCCTGTGAAATTAATTTACCAAATTGACACTATGATATGCATCAGTCAGAAATGACAGAGCCAATGTATTTACAGTATATTCCAGTAAATATAACAAATGCTATGTGTCTTTGTGCTGCACAGATTCACTCAAGAAAAAGCTAATTGCCTTACCATCTCCAGAGAGAGAAATCACAACGGTAAACCTGAAGAAAGATGTGAAATATGGCCTGGGTAAGGGTGGATATTCATTTTCCTGAAATGCTTTTTACTGTTTACTTCAATCTTCTTGAGTTTCCATAAACGCCGAAGGCTTAGCGAGAAACATCCACTGTGGTTGGATATGTCTACAGTAGCTGCATTCAGGCTGTACACAGTTTGATGTTAATATCAAGCTTGAAAACTGTGTGTGTGTGTGTGTGTGTGTGTGTTCTCTAGGGTTTCAGGTTGTTGGAGGGGAGAACTCTGGTCGTATGGACCTTGGCACCATCATTAGCTCCATCACTCCTGGGGGTCCAGCTGATGTCAACGGCTGCCTCAAACCTGGTAGGCCAATGTTTTGCTCCAGTCTTCCTCCTATATGGATAGATTATGATGGGTTTTTTTTCTGTTGTCTACTGGGATAATAGT
The DNA here is from genome assembly GCF_031162955.1 of Sander vitreus. Taxonomy (NCBI): domain Eukaryota; kingdom Metazoa; phylum Chordata; class Actinopteri; order Perciformes; family Percidae; genus Sander; species Sander vitreus. Next base: position 10,434,907 of record NC_135870.1, on the reverse strand, counting down.
TAGCAGTGCTAGCATATGTGTAACAGTTGTAATATTTCTGCAGGTGACCGGCTGATCTCAGTGAATGATGTGAGCCTAGAAGGGCTCTCTCATGCCACCACGATTGACATCCTCCAAAATGCTCCTGATGATGTTACTCTGGTGGTGTTACAGCCCAAAGAGAGGCTCTACAAAGGTAGAAGTAGGGATATGAGTGTAATGTTTAGTAGAAAAATAGAATAAAATTTGTAATTTTAAATTATTCTAGAGGAACAGTCTCTTATTTGCAGTTCACCTTGTCTGATTAAGCAGTCTGATTGACTTGCAGACTAATATCACTGTTATCATCTTTCTTGTTTTAACAGAATCTTCTTCAGGCTATGTTCCCTACCAAGCCAAGTCTGCATTGAAGGCACTTAACTCTGGCCAGAGACGAGAACTAGACTTTGATACCTCATCAGAGGAGCAGGCGGGAACAGGAAGCCCCAGCCCTCCCCTCCACAGCACTGGCACACCGTCATCCACCTCCTCCCCAGTCCACCAGCATACCAGTCTCAGTTCTCAGGACTCCAGGACAAGCAATGGTGCTAAGATCAGCCCACCCCCTGCTAATGGAGTTCAGTATTGCCTAGAAAGAGCTAAAGCTGCTGCCACAGCGGCTGCCACATCTGCAACCAGTGCCCAACATCACAGAGCAGAACCTAACGTGGGTTTGGATCCTACGCCACCGGCTCTGCCACCCAAAACTAGAAAAGCTAAAGTGTCAGAAGCTCCCAAAGTGTCCGAGCACTCTGACTGGGGGGATTCAGACATGGATGAGGAGACGTATTCCAGTAGTCAAGAGAAACTCAAAGTCAAAAAGGTGCAGCATTTGTGTTTATGAATTCATTGGTGTGAATGGATTATTTCCTTTTATACATCATCTACGGTCTACTCAGCAGATCAATGAACCAAACTCACAAAACCATATAACCAACTTGTATTAATGGAACAGGATAATAATGATTCTTCCACAAACAAGCATTACACATTACCTTTCAGATGCTTGGAACAACTAACTGTCTGTTGTATATAACTTTTGCCTATCATTACATTTACAATGTCAATGCAAGGCAGCTTGTTACCTGTACACTGCACGTCATTCCTTGAATGAAATATCCGCTCATTTTCTTCTCAGCGTTACCTTGTTCAGCCTTCTCACTCTCCCTTGATCCCCTTTTTTCTCTGCATGTTCCAGCTTGTGATAATTCAACTTAATACCCTGTTCTCTGTTTGCAGGAATACATCATGGAAAATGTTAATGGTAATGCCACAGGGGTCAATAGTCTCAGTCCAGGAGAACTATTTGATGTTGAGCTGTCTAAAAAAAACAGCAGCCTGGGCATAAGTGTCACGGTACTGTTCGGCAAGGTTTTCATCCTCTCTTTGTTTTGCCCCCTTCCCCCTCATCTTGTTGTCTGTTTGTGGTTATATGTCGCTTGCTTTGGTTTGCTTTTCTAATGCTGTATGTTGTCAGATCTAGAAGCTCTTGTGGGAATATTGTCCACCTAATTCTTTTTGCATGCCTTTTTTTTTTTAACCTAAACGATTGTTTTTAAAATAAAATCACACAGTATGTTTAGTACATTCAGTAAAGACCATAAACAGTTTAAACAGGACTTGTTAGTGAGCTTTCTTATGGCTTTTCTTATTGCTGCTGCTTACTCTAGAATGACTTACTGGAGTGCCACTAATATCATTTCTCTCTGAGGGGTTTTAAACACCTTATTGATTGATAATAACACTCAATAACAAATCATGTGCAGGGCTGCTGTAAAATATTATTGTCTTAGAATTATAATTTGTGTATTGAAATAACCATGAAATGCACCTTAAAAATAAACCTATTATCAAGACTATCTTAACCAAATGGACAGTGAATAGAACTCTACATTGTCTCTGATTATTAGGATTTGACCTCAGTCATTTTGTCAATAACATCACAGTGGAGGATTTTTATAATTGTGATGTGATAAAAGCTTTGTCTTACTTGCATAAAAAAATATTTTAAAACAACAAAAACAAAGCATAATTTAAATCTGATGGACATTATTGGGACACAGCCATTTTGGTTGGTCAATAAGGCGAAACGAGACCATTAATGTTCATGGCATTTGAGGCTGTACTTCGGGACTTTTTTTTTATCTTTATTTTTTAAATAGCATCATTAAAAAGGTATTCTGAGGATAAACAAAGAATGAAGACATTTTTTTAGCCTTTAAGTCACTTCTGTTTAACATGTGAATGATAGAAAACCAATGGCAAGACCCGCTCTACCTAAATCTGAGCCAGTTATCGTGTGCTGTTCACATGGGCATCAACAAAACCCTGATCTATGGTAAGGTCCACAAACGAAAAAACCTGTTAACAAACTACAGTATAAACTTCAGGTAAACTTTGGACTTGAATGTTTTTGCCAAATGGCTTTCAAATACGTTTCTTGTGAAGTTTGGTTGATATTTATTATTCTTCTAATGATAGTCTTTATGATGTACCATTAAATCTCTGAACCCGCAGTAAAGACAAAGCATTTATCATTAAGCAATTACACTTGAAATGAAAAAAAAACCTCCACACCTGCCATCAACCCCCATAGAAAATACGTAACTATTTTCCCTTTGGCTGATTAGACTAAGGGGTGTGTTCATTTTCTTAGGGAGGAGTCAACACGACTGTTCGACATGGAGGCATCTACGTCAAAGCCATCATACCAAAAGGAGCTGCTGAGCTTGATGGAAAGATACAGAAAGGTGACAGCCTTAACAGCAATGTTACAAATAATGACGTAAAACCGAACGACTTAATTAGCCAAAGAATTATTGGAGCAAACAAGTGTTTGTCGTCATCTTGCTTGACTCTTGTTTGTCTAAACCCGCTCTGTCTGTCCTATGCTCAGGTGATCGTGTGGTAGCTGTCAATGGAAAAACTCTGGAAGGAGCAACTCATCAGCAAGCAGTAGAAGCTCTCCGAGACACTGGGCAGGTGAGAGATGAAATTTAACACAAGCACCCTGCCGACAAGCTGTTAAGTTGCTACCCAGCTGGCCAATGATACTAAGCAAATAATTTCCTCCCACAGACAGTGCACTTGTTGCTGGAAAAGGGCCATCCCCTTGCAGACAATGTCCATGCTCCCCTCACGCCTCAGTGCACTCAACTGACTGCTGGCAGTGACCAAGACCAGACCAAGTATAAAAAGCAGCCACTTGAGGTCAAAGAAAAACCAGAGTACAGCTTTGTTACGCAAGGTGAGGCAATAACACGGCACGCAAGCAGCGTGATTAGGAATGTTTGGGTTTGTTAAGTAACCAAAACTTGAAGGTAACCCATTTAAGTACCCTAATGTGTCGATGAATCTCCTAGACCCTAAGCCCATCCAGGCCTGTATGAAATCTTAGAGTCCACAAGGATGGTTATGAAAGTAAGCAGGAAAACGTCATTCTCTAACAGTGTTACACAAATACACTTTGGTCTCTCTAAACAAAGTAACTTGCTGCAATCTCATTTGAAAGAAAACAAGCATGTGTGTGTATAACCCATTAGCTAAACACTGCCGCCTACATGTATTTAGAGCTCAGTAGCTGGTTTGGATGTAGAAGACCATTGTATTGCATTCCTAGAATGGACTTTTTTTTATTTTGTGCCTGGTGTAGATGTGCTCAGTTATGTCGATCTGTTTCTGAATTTGTATTATAGTGTCAGCCACAGACGGTGTTTTCCTTGCTGATTAGGAACACAAAGCGGGAATCACATACTATTAGGACTTTAATTTTGGAAGATATCCACTTGCCTTGTGTAACAAGCCTGCCAAAGGCTCATATTAACTTCAGCTGAACTTCAGAATGCATTTTAGCTCACAGTAAAGACTGGATTTTGTTCCCATCACTTGCATTGGAATAGTTTTAAGAAGGTATACTTTTCGTCCAGTTTGGACAGCAGGAACTATTAGAGCCACCAATAACGTTTTCAAAGTATGTATGGGCATGTGAGTATTGTATTAAGATTAAAAAATCTGAACCTATCCTTTGATATGGCAGAAAATAGTGGGACTTCTGTCAATATGTTTTAGTGGTGTTTTTGAGTTTCAGCAGCACACTCTATCTTCAGAAGATGACATACTAATTGTTTCCCCTATTCTGGTGTAAAAATGTAACTTGAGCTCAAACTAGTGCTATGGAGCAGCCTTTCTGAATAGTTACATATAATTCTACTCAGTGCTTAATTTGTAGGATCCCAGAGCGCAGAGGGGGGGTGGATCCGGCGACTCAAAACGGGGGCTGGAAGTAACGGAACAAAAAAAAAAAAATGACACTGCCTACGTAGCTTCTCTGACTAAAAAAACCTAAACAACGCTGTGTGTACATCAGGGAAATGTTTATTTTTATTTCAGAACATGCACTGCATCGGTGCGAAATGTAAAAAAGAGAAGAAAAAAAAAAGTCCCTCTCCCCCCTCCGTCTTACCCTGAAAATTCACCTCAAAACGCATCGAAAATGCAAACACGACATTTTTGTGGAACTTCAATGGGGAATACAGACTAACAAGACAGATAACAACATTGAACACTACACAAACAGTAATTAACTTTTTTCATTTAGGCGATTAATTTTTCATGGTGACACAGGAGGTGCCAGATCCAATTTAAATTAAAAAAAATAAATAAATAAAAAAGGTTCCGGATCCAACGTCGGAGGTGCTGGAACATGTTCCGGCGTATTCCGGCTCAAATTAAGCCCCGATTCTACTATTTGTAATAGCAAATCCACCATTTATCTTAAATTACTTTGTCCCTCCCACCATTCCTCCGTTCATCCACCATCTACACACTCTTATCCTGTCCAGGGTCGGGGGGGGCTATGTTGGCAGAGAGACAGTTCACTGTATTGGCATGTCTTTGTCCCCACAGACAATATGTTTGAAGTGTGTCTGCTGAAGAACACATCAGGCCTGGGCTTCAGTTTCAGTCGAGAGGAGAACATCCCTGACGAACCCCCCAGCTCCAGCATGGTGCGGGTTAAAAAGCTGTTTCCTGGCCAACCAGCTGCAGAGAGCGCTCGCATCAACGTGGGCGATGTCATCCTGCGGGTCAATCAGACCCCCCTTAAAGGACTCTCGCAACATGTAAGTAGGATCTCTCTCCCTGCTGTGATCAAGTTGGAATATAAGGTTTTTTGATACTTTAATTTATTTGTGTGTCTGTGTCCTCCCTTTCATTCACATAGGAGGTGATATCAGCATTGCGAGGAACAGGACAGGAGGTGACTTTGCTCCTGTGTAGACCTGAATATGGGCTTCTACCTGAAATGGACACTTCAGCTTTGGTGAGTCAGTAAATAATACTCTTTTTTTTTCTTTCTTTTTGTCTCTAGCTACTGTGTGGACAATTCAAGCACCAGTAATTGCTGGAAACTTACTTTTAACTTATTTCTTCCCAGACGCCCATGCCATCACCCCGAAAGGAGCAAGTGGCCCAGGCAGAGTCCAGCCTGAGCTTCGACAGGGCAACCTCTCCTCCGGGTACACAAGGCAAGAGGAGTCACGGCCCCGTGGAGGACGCCCTGGAGAGGCTGCTGCTTAAAACCCCCGGCCGACACAACAGCTACAGCGACAGCACCGATGGGGATGGGGATGAGGAGGTGGAAGAAGCCTTCAGCCCGAGCCCTGTGGAGCACAGCAGGCAAACTTGGGAGCGGAGTGTCTACCACACCCCCAGCAACAACCTAGGATTGGGACGCTACGAGAGCACTTGTCAGCTGGACGACACCATCAACTCAGCCTTCTACTCCCCGAACCTGTCAATGACACAGTCGGACCTCAGCAAGAGGTACTCGATCAATGTTAAAATAACGGTCATATTATCTGCATTAATTCTATTCTCTGATATCTCTCTTTTATAATTTTGTCTTTGTGGTTGTTTGGGCAGGTCTCTTTCATCCCCCCTGAAAGATGATCTGGAGTCCTCCCTCACTGCCCCAAGCCCTGATCCCCTGCCTCCCCCACTGCCTCTGCCCTTAAACCTCACAGTGTCAGGCAATGGGCAGGACATGGAGGAATTTGTCCCTGTAAGTATTGAGGAAAGAAAAATGTGGATCTAAATGTTTTAAAATGTATTCATACCAAGGGTATTCCTGTAACTGAGATTTATCTCTGTTGGTAGGAAGTAGAGCTCAAGGTCTCCTTGGTGAAGTCCGAGAAAGGCAGCCTGGGGTTTACCCTCACCAAAGGTAATGATCAAGGATGTTACATCCATGACATCGTCCAGGATCCAGCCAGAGGAGATGGAAGGCTCAGGCCCGGGGACCGGATGATTATGGTATGAATTCATCCCTAATGCCTTACTCTGGAGCATTAATACAACCCAAAGAAAGATTGTTTCAAACAAAGATAGTTCTCATTTAAAGGAATAGTTCAACATTTTGGGAAATGCGCAGATTCAGTTTTTTGCCAGGAGTTAGATAACAAGCTAGCTAGCTGTTTCCACCTGCTTCCATTCATTATGTTAAGCAATATATACTGTGCTAGTAGCACAGTATATATGAGAGTAGTTACATTCTTCTCATCTAACTTTCTGCAAATAAGCAAAATTGTCAAGCTATTCCTTCACATCCATATTGTTTTCTTTTATTTTCTATCTCCAGGTAAACAACACAGATGTGAGCAATATGGGCCACACCGAGGTGGTCAATCTTGTGCGTGCAGCCCCCTGTGTGGTTGACTTAGTGGTAGGGAGGGTCTTGGAGGCTCCTAAGCCCCCCATTGAAGCCCACCTGCTGCCTGACATTGGCTTTAAGGGCAGTCAAGAACCACTGGGTAAGAAACAGCCCTCGTTTACAACATAAAACAACCCTGGCACATCTGAAAGTCATGCACTGTATGTCCACTGTTCATAGGTCTTGCAAGCTTTCCCAGATGTTGCATCAAAAATAAGTACTAAATTGGTCTAAATTGTTTTACTCCTTGTTCTATCACAGGTTTGGTACTGGATGGTGGCAGCGACAGTGTGTACAATGTCTTGTTTGTGAAAGACATCCTGCCCGGTTCAATGGCCTTTGAGGAGGGCAGCCTGAGACCACTTGATCTAATCCACTACATCAACGGCGCTCCCACGCAGGACCTGACTCTCAGTGAGAGCACCAGACTGTTGGAGCTCTACCTCAACAACCTCACACTCAAGGCCACAAGGTAGTCTAACAAAGAATGACATGTGCAGCCTATATGGAATTTCAGTGTGATCTGGATGGCATTAGAAAAGGTTATTTGTTAGCTCATGCAAGAAACTGCATGTGGCGTAATTTCAATAACTTTTTTTTTTTTTTTTCTCAAAGGGATGGAAAGCCTGTTTCTCCCGGGCAGAAAAGTGTCTCCTTCCTTAACAACAACATAAGCCCCAATGTTTCATCCAGCATGAATGGTATGTTTCAGATCTTAAAGGTGTTACCTGTAAAACAATTTAAAAAAAAGTTCACTGTATGTTATTCTGCATATAATTGCAACATCGTTTTATGTTTAAGGTTTTCTTAAAGGAGAAGATCCAAGAGATACAGAGTGTCTTGCAGCACTTTGTCCTTTAGAGGTAAGTTAAGAAATACAGTTGCTGTATAGTCCATTGATGTGCTTGAATTTAAACGTGTCCTACTTTTGCATTTATTGTGCTTTCTGTATAGAATTGCCACGCAAAGAAAGAAAGATGTAATTGGTGTGTCAATGCCATATGGATACAGTGATTTTCAGCGATTTTCTGTTTTGTTAATGCAAAGGTGAATTAATGCTGGTCAAGACAAATATTCTTAAATCATCACAATAATATTGTGATCGCTGTCATCAAAGCTTGACTGTTGCCATCAAGCTAATGTCTGATAGCAATCATCACTTTATTGAATTTGCCTTCTTCGCTACCAAACAGCTGTCTACTAAAGCTTTGAATCTCGGATTAAAGGTAATTGCACTATTGATGATTACATTGCCGCATTGACTATGCAGGAGGAGATCATCAAGCTGGATCTGGAGAAGCTGCAGTCAGGAGGTCTGGGTTTCTCTGTGATTGGAGGGGAAAGGGGGATCTTTGTCAAATCCATCACACCAGGAGGAATAGCAGAGTCCTCGGCCAAACTGCAAGTGGGAGACAGGCTGCTGAAAGTGAGTCATGTTTGACGTTTGATGCTCAGTATTTAAGGTCATACTAATACATGTAGTTTTTTTTTTAAACACTGTTTAATGCATATTGTTAATTTACTGTTAAAATATTTGCCAATTTAACGGCTGACCTCTGCCTACACTATGAACTTAACACCAATAAAATAACAAATATGGGCGCCTGGGTAGCTCACCTGGTAGAGCGCACACCCATATATAGAGGTTTACTCCTCGACGAAGCGCCGCAGGTTCGACTCCGACCTGTGGCCCTTTGCTGCATGTCATTCCTCCTCTCTCTTCCTTTTCATGTCTTCAGCTGTCCTATCAAATACAGGCCTAAAACATTTTTTCCGCAATGGTGCATGCTTTGTTTTTGAGCCCCACATGTATTAAATACTGTGAATATTGTATCTGTCTTCTTGCAGGTGAATGAAGAACTAATGACAGGTGTGTCCCACACCAAAGCTGTCACAACCATCCGTAAAGCTAAAGGCCTGGTACATCTTATAGTTTCCAGACCGCCAGACCAGAACCCAAACACGTACCTGGCCTATCTGCCCATCAACTCTGATAAGTGCAATGGAAACACAGGTACATTCAGAGACACAAAACGTGGATTTTTTTAGTTTCTTTTAATCATTAACGAAGATCTGATTTGTATTAATACTATTGTTAATATTTGTGATAATCTGACACTCCTTCATGTTGCTGTCTAGATCTGAGTGAGGACAGTGGAGCGAAGACTAAGCTGTTTACTCTCCATGATGAGCTGAAATCTGGCGGCTTCCCTTCCATACCACCAATAGGTAATAACATACAGGCTCGAAAATGTACTGACAATCTCAGCAGAACAATGTTGAATGTCGTGTAATTTTACTACCTACATTTTAGTAAGTAATTAGTAAATAGAAATCAAAAACAAAATTGTAAACTTCACAAACTCAACTACGTTCCCATGTTTCACAGACTATGAAGATGATGCACTAGGACAGAAAAGAGAGACGGAGAACAGTGCAGAGCTTTCAGAGGACACAGACTGCGATGGTTCTTCTTTACCTGAAGACTCCCCTGAGGTACAAATCAAATCTATCATCTATCTATCAGAAACATTAAGGGCCCTATTTTAACAATCTAAGCGCACGGCATGAAGCGCATGGCGCAGGTGCGTTTAGGGTGTGTCCAAATCCACTTTAACTAGTTTGACGGCAGAAAAAAGGGTCCCATGCGCCGGGCGTTCAAAAGGGTTGTACTTAGTGTCTTCATTAATTCATAAGTGTGTTTTGGGCGTAACAGGCAATAAACCAATCAGTGTCATCTCCCATTCCTTTTAAAAGCCAGGCGCGTTTGTACCTTGGCACATTGCTATTATAATGGTGGATTTGCACCGTCCTATTTTTATTTGTAATCTTTTGCATGTTTGTGTGCTGCTGCACTTCCGTGTGTGTGTGTGTGTGTGTGTGTGTGTGTGTGTGTGTAACAAGCATAGTGTGCGCACGCTGTGCACGAACCTAGGCGAATTTTACTAATGCGCTGTTAAAATGACAATGAAATGCTGCGCTACTGACTTTAGACCAGGTTTTTGTTGGTCAAAGGTGCGATCACTTCCCGCTGCCTCAAGATAGCAATACGCCAAAGATTCACCTGAACACACCTCCCTGTAAGACTAGCACGCCCATGGGCGCAAAGATGGGCGCAGTTGCATTTGCCATTTAAACGACGTGGCCGCTGGACGGGAAATTGACAACTGGACGGTCTTAAACTAGCAAAGACACTTGCGTCGGGCTTTGCGCTGCGGCTGGTGCAAGATAGGCCCCTAAAACTGTACGCAGGTTAAGTCTAATTTATATAAAAAAAATATGTTATTCTTTCACAATAGAGTTCCCGGAAAGTGGAATGGCAAGAGGAGAACGCTGACGATCCAAGGAATGAAAAGTAAGATTTTGCATTTTGTATACAACTGTTACAATTAAGACTATAAATATATTCATAAACATTTATTTTTTTCAATCAACAGCTATCTGCAAATGAGTGCTGGACAGCCAGAGGAAGATGAAATCACATGGGGAAGTGATGAACTGCCTATTGAAAACATGAACTCTGAGAGCAGTGAGTATGGAGTCTAGATAAAGAGGAAGTAGTCTATATGCACAACCTTCCACTTCCAGGATTTTCCTGTTGCCGCCGGAAATTCCGCCGTATGTCCCTCTTTTCGGCCGGATGTCCGTTACCTTCCGCTTTCTTAGTGTTGTAATTTTAAACTCCGGTGGATTAATGAGGACTATGGTTAACTGCTCTTCAGTTCTCTGCAGGGTAAATCCAGACAGTTAGCTAGACTATCTGTCCAATCTGAATTTTCTGTTGTTCGACTAAAACAACTTTTGAATGTACACGTTCCACCAAAACAAATGGCTATTTTTCAGCGTCACCGGAGCTCCGTGAGGCCATTACGATTGTGATTGGTTTAAAGCCATGCCAATAAACCAAAGCATGTTTTTCTCCCTTCCCGGAATGCTGTGTGGACTAGCCAGACCCTCCTCCGCAGTGTTGTGTAGGAAGGTCTGGCAAAGTGAGACTAAAGAGGAAGTAATAGGTCACGGAAATGTTATTCCATACAGGCTAGTCTGTCTTTTCCTAGTGTTAGTGTTGATAGGTGTGTGTGTGTGTGTGTGTGTGTGTGTGTGTGTGTGTGTGTGTGTGTGTGTGTGTGTGTGTCTGTGTTAAAGTTCTGATTTCTCTTAACTGACAAAAAGTTGTCAGGCCATTACTTATGTAATTATGAACTATGTTTGTAATTCTGCTTTAACGGTTTTGTTCCTTCATTCAGATGGGGCAATCATCACAGAGGATGAGCTGACCTCTTTGCCCCTCGTCAAAGTGGTCCCTGATGGCCAGTACACTGGACCAAAGCTCAACACTGTGGTCCGCATGATGAGGGGGCTTCTGGAGCAGAAAGTCCCTCTGCAGGAGTTTGAAGTAAGAATCCACTTTGAATCTCAATGTCAAATGAATGAATTGCAATTCTTTAGAATTTTATGAACACCTGTTTTTCTTGCTGGCAGAATCTTCAGAATCTGCAGCCACTGGACGACTGTTTGATCGGTCAGACGAAGGAAAACAAGAAGAAGAATCGCTACAAGAATATTGTTCCCTGTAAGAAAAGACTAAAATGTGTTATTTGTACAGTGTATGGTAACAGAATACTTGAAGGCATTTGGATACTTAAAACAGTGGTTCTCAAACATTTCCACATCAAGGACCCCTAAACTGACACAAATTAGACCACGAACCACAATCTGATAAGACTTTGTCCCAGGGTCCCCTACCTGATTTAGCTTTTAGATGTTTTGTAACAAAAAATGAGTGAAACCCATGAGCAAAAGAGTCATACAATCTGTCATTGTGTAACTTATGGATGAAATTAAAGTGAAAATAAATGATTCCCCTTTTTGTTGGGGAACCCCTTCAAGGAGCCCTGGGGGTCCCCGGACCCCTACTTTGAGAACCACTGACTTAAAATGTTGCACATGATTTGAAATATGATTTCTGTGTATGTATCTCTTCTAGTTGACACAACGCGAGTTTTGCTGGGCAAAGACGGCGGCTACATCAATGCCAACTTCATCAAGATGTCAGTGAAGGATGAGAACTATATGTACATTGCATGTCAGGGTCCCTTACCCACCACTCTGGGTGACTTTTGGCAAATGGTCTGGGAGCAGAAGTCCAATGTGATCGCCATGATGACCCAGGAGGTAGAGGGAGGGAAAGTGAAATGTCAGCGGTACTGGCCCGACACGCCGAGGACTGCTGAGATGGTGGACGACAGGTTACAGATCACACTGATCAAAGACCAATATCTCGACAACTTTGCCATCCGACTCATTGAGGTTAAAGATGTCCAGGTTAGTTTATATTCAGACTAAAGCGTGATTTATGATTCTGCGTTAAATCTACACTGTGGCTACGTACATAGGTATGTGGAGACACAGACCTACGCCGTAGCCTGACATGCACCTCTCGAAAAATGTAACTACACGCATCGGCGACGTGCATCGCTCAGCCGTGGCTTTCCCCCTACTCATTTCCTGGTTCTCCTTCTCCGTTAAAACAACATGAAAATAAGGAGAGGGTTAACTTTTCCGACCATGGTCAGAAAACACAGGGGAGACACTTTGTTTCTCTCACTATGTCTCTAGAGTCGCTACTCGCTCCGAAGCTAATCACCGTCACTCTCTCACTCGCTCTGCCACACACCCCCTACGCGCACACACATGCCAGCCCTGCTATTCTCTTCGACGCACACGCCAACGCACAAGTATAAACTTCAGGCCACTTACGTAGGCTATGGCGACAGCTCTGCGTTTAGCCTCCGCAGAACCATAAATCACGCTTTAAATGTATGCACTTATAATAGACACATTAACTTAAGAGTTTCTCCCTCCTCAGACCAATGAAATACAGCGTGTAACTCATCTGAACTACACGGGATGGCCGGACCACGGGACGCCCTCACAACCCGAGCAGTTGCTCACATTTATTTCCTACATGAGGCACGTTCATCGATCGGGGCCCATAATCACACACTGCAGTGCAGGCATCGGTCGATCAGGAACCCTCATCTGTATAGACGTGGTTCTGGGTCTCATCAGTAAAGATGCTGATGTAAGTAGACAATCTTTCATCTCGTTTATATTGTTTAAGAGGAGGCTTCTGTTCTTATTTGTATTCTTTCTGTTCAGTCAGATCACAATCTAAAACACTTTCTGTAGTTTGATATTTCAGATGTGGTAAGGACCATGAGACTTCAGAGACAGGGAATGGTCCAGACAGAGGTGAGTTTTAATGTTTTGCTTTCAGTATCAAGTAGCTTAACTCTCAACTGTTTTGATTGGACACCTCCTTGGTCCATGTTTTCTCATACATTTTCTCTTTTCTTTTTACAGGACCAATATATTTTCTGCTATCAAGTGATCCTCTATGTCCTCAGATGCCTTCAAGCTGAGGAAAACATCTCAGGATAGTAGAAACCAGATACCATCATCGTGTAGAGGCTGGGTGACTGTTTCACGAAAGCAAAACAAAAATGGAGAGTTGACACAGGCAGAAATTGCCAAATTACACTACATGTTTTTAAAATGCCTTAAACTATTCAGTTACTTGAGAGTAAATCCTTTACAGAAGTCTATATTTTTATGTTTGCTTTTTGAGTTCTCTCTCTCTCTCTCTCTCTCTCTCTCTCTCTCTGGCTGCTACTCCTTTTTCAATGCATTTATGAGAACTGCTGATTGTATTTCTTATTGTCACATACAAGAGAACACTAATGGGTTTTTTTCTTCAGATTCTTGGATATTCTAAAATAATTATAAAAGTGATCAATGATTTCATATTTTATGTGGAACAAAATTTCACTTTGTGTATTTTAAGTCCTATTTTGATGCTGGAACATGCCTTGACAGAATACTATGTCAGTATTTGCTTTGTAAAGCTATTATACAGTAATTGCTCACTGCCTGAGGTAAATGATGAGATTTAAAGTGTACATATTCATCTCCTGAAAATTAAACTGATACATTTTAAATGTTATGTGGAGCAAAGTTTCTTGAAAAAAAAAAATATATATATATATTAAATTTTCTTTTATAATTTTAGTGCATATCGTCATGAAGCATACTTTTGAAAACACCTTATTGTTATCATTTACCATATGTAAAAGGTTGGCATCTCATTCTAATTTATAGAGACATTAACCTAATAAAGCTGTCCCAAGCTTGCTGACTATTAAAACCACTGAAAGGTACAAGGAAGAGAAGCTACATCTTGTGCACCTGTATAAAGGTTGATGACTTGCAAATTTCACAACTACATATACATAACATACGTTACTGCACATAAATGCAATAATGAAGCTCATAATGTTGAATCTATGCAGGCTGTCATGGAAGTGTTAACTTATTATATTTGGAGCTACAGTTTGTGATGGTAATCTGAGTCTATATAAAGATTGAGAACATTTAAACTTTTTTTTTTTTGCCAGGCTATTGCATGTGGATGTATATTTTACAGGTGCTCGTTTTACCTGTAAGTAGTGGTTAAACATAACTGTCCTGAATGAATACACACCCTGAGCTATCTGATGGAACAATGTTAGAATCTACTCATACTGCTGCAGAAGTTGCTGCACAGATCTTGCATTTTTACCACCATGTGATGCCAAAATTCATTATCACTAAATCATACCACTAAAATAATCCTGGAAATATTGCCATGTGTCGAAGCATTTCATGATAGTTAATAACTTAATGGCTGTTCAGTTGCCCATTTAAACATAACTTGGGCTGTTTGGAGCGAAATGCTCTGAATACATTTAAGCTGGGCTTTTTATTGTGACGGGTAGACACAGAAGAAGTGAGCATTTGTTTGTTTCCCCTCAACCTTTATTTGTTGCTTCATTTCATTCTTATTAATTAATATCCAATGCTGTTCAAACTGCTCCAAATTCCAAACCCTAAATTCATAGGGTACCCAGGAAGCCAAGTGTGAAGTAGATCAGATGAATGTCAAGATATTTAAAAGACAACGGACACACACACGCACACACACGCACACGCACACACACACACTTGTTTGAGAATTAACGGGAGATTTGAAGTTGCAAAGAAACCTACTTAACTTTTTCGGACCACTCTGTCCTGGTTTAACAAATTAGTGTGACTGAAATTATTCTATAAATTGAAGTTCCAAGTTGACATAAAAAAAACACATAGTGTGCCTTAAAAATTTGCTAAACTTCTTCATTTTTTGTGGACAGCACCCCCCTTGTTGATAAAATATGTTTTACACTTCTTTGTATTAACGTTGCTGTAACATACTCATTGTTTAAACGACAGACTTAATTCTTTCTAACTGAAGACAACTTTTCAAAAGGCAGTGACCGGTCTGAAAATGAGCACTATGCAGCAGGCACAATTCAGTGACACTTATACTAATTTAGCTTTTAATATTTATATTGTTAGGTTTGTGTGACTGCCCATGTTGGATTTAAGGGAATGAAAAGACGGATAAAGCAGCAAAACATGTTTTGAAGAGTGGTAGTAGTCACAAACTTTATGCTAAAAAAAATGGACATAGCCACAAAAATTTGAGTTCTACAAATAATCTTTTTTTTTTTTTTTTAAGCCACATGGAGGACTTTGCTCTTGTAATACAAGATGATCACATACTCAAAATGTTCATTTTCTATGTTCAATGTAAATAAAAACAATAAAAACTCTATTATCCATAAATCATTACTATTCACATCATTCATCATGCCATATTTAAAAGATGTAATCAAAAATATATTTATGTAATCCTTGGCAATGTAACCATAATCAAATTACACATTTTTCAAATGTTATCAGAGCTGGTTATACTTACATAGTTTTTGTAATCATATTTTGTAATCCCAATTACATGTAATCCGTTACCCAACCCATACACGTGTGTACACGTGTGTACACGTGTGTGTACGTGTGTGTACGTGTGTACGTGTGTACGTGTGTGTGTGTGTGTGTGTGTATCAAGGAACCTATACATTATAAAAGGTAGGCGCCATACTTTAACCGGAAGTTTGCATATGACGTCACACCAGATTAAATGGAGGGCAGGAAGTGAATTTTTACGAATTGTAAGCACGTTTATATACTGTCAATGGTAAGCACTATCGCAAACATGCCTATGTTTTGCGTCGTTAACGGTTGCACAAATCGATCAGACCAACAAACCCAGATGGGATATCATCGAGTACCTAAAGTTGTTGTCAATAAGGGGGAAGAATGCAAGAAATTGACCGAAATGCGTCGGAAAAAATGGCTAGAGAACCTTCCTCCGTCGGCAGGAACGCTTCATTCTCGTGTGTGCAGTGACCACTTCGTCGGAGGTAACGTAACTTGTGGCTTTGTATATGTAGCTAGCAGTTTCCGTACTTTGTTACGTTAAATGTAATGTTTTTTCTTTGCTTTGTTTTAGTTTTTTTTTTAAACCTTGTAACTGAACAACGTTATATACATGGATTTCTCTGAAACGTCATCACTGCTTGCGCACGCAACCGGGGGGCAGAAAGAAGACGTGTTTCGTGTAAGAAGTAGTAGTAGTAGTAGTAGTAGTAGTAGTAGTAGCAGCAGCAGCATAGCATAAGTCAAAATGCCAAGGAGTTGTTGCGTGGTTAATTGTACAAACAGAGCCAGTGATGGGTGCCTGATGTTTAACATACCTAGGGGGAAGCATGCTTTTGCCCAAAAAACGGCGGAGGTTATGGCTTCAAGCCATAAGAAGGGCAGAATGGGGTCATATGCAAGAGTCAGGCTCCCATTGTATCAATCGGAAAAGTTGCAGCTTGTTCAGTTGCTCAGCTAAGCGATATCTACCTGTGAGGGCTGTAGTACTAGAGTCTGGACCATAGACAGTTAAAGGTCCGGACTCGAGATAAGTTTAGACTGCTAGCTAAAGCTACGCCGATGTTTTGCTAACGTTAGCGCAACAGCGTTAGCCTACCCTGCTATGTAAATATTACGACTGCCTTCAGAGTCTCTTATATCTGCCTCCACGTTGTCAACATAAGACCTGTGGCATTAGTGCTCCTTTTGTACCATAATTGTATTGAATGAAATCGTAAGCTTCGCTCCTACGAGATGGGTGGGTTTTTTATTACGTTACACACAAAGCTAACTGGCTATAGTTAGCCTGTACGTATGCTAGCGGACATTAGCTAACGTTGCCGAGACAGCTGCAGTAGAGTTACGGCAAGCTAACTACGACAGTGTTGTCGCCCTCTCGCCCACAATCAACCTCTGCTGCTAAAAACAGTCAACCTGCAGTGATGTTTTAAAATGGAGACACACATATCGTAACTTTCCCCGGAAATCCTGGCCATTATTTTAAGGCATAAACCAACCATAGGGGTACACTCAGGGGTAACCCTGCTGTTACATTAGCCTAAAACGATAATTATAGCCATACATATATATCACAGTAGCACTGCAAAATTAAAGACAGACAAACAGATCCAACTAAAATCACGTTTTATTGAGTAAGCAGTTATATACAAACAATAAGGAAAGCTTCAATACTTAAGGTTGTTGCAGTAGCGGACCAGCTCACCAATCTGGCTTTCTGCCCCTGGTATGCCACGCACCCTGTAATGCTTGTAAACAGGAAACTCGTGTATAGCTAACGCCAACATATACAAAGTTTTGCAGGATGCAACCTTGCTACAATTAAGCGTTTCATTTTGGTATTGTTCTCTTTCTAGGCTGCCCTAGTGCTTTAAACGACGTTGAGGCTGTAGACTGGGTTCCTACACTTAACCTCCACACTCAGAAAGGTAAGGTTTTTTATTGATGCTTAAAGACACAAATAAACAAAACATCATACACTGTCATGGCATGACAATACAGTTTTCCATACAAAAAAAGACGCATACAACAACAAAACAAAGAGGAAAACTGTTCAGGATTTCCAGACTGTGTAGAGGACCGGGGTGAAGTTAGTTTAATGTTTGACATTCGTCGGTTTTCACGGATGTTACCTTCAATAGGTCATTGTCAAAGTTCCAGTTCCAGGGTATGTTGTAGAGGTAATATAGACAGACGTGTCACAGTTTTTAACTCAAAATTGCCAAAAATAACGATGCAGTTAAGAGCGCAAAGAACTGAATGTCTGTCCAACGCGCAAGTCACAATAGACGTATTTAGGGACCGTCGTAAAATTGCAATACCAACTATTTCAATACCTTTTTTGCTGTTCAACATATAAATCTCAAACCACTTCCATTATAGAGAGGGAGAACCATTAAACATTTCGCACTTGTGAATTAGTAAAAATAAATAAATATAAATAAAGATGTAGGCTATAGTTACCAATAAATATGGTAGTTTTAACCATTTTCTAATTAATGAATATATTGACATCAAACCACTTGTAATATCTCATTCCTGTAGTATCCTCATCAGTGACCTATTATCTATAAAATGCATATTTAAAGCTTTTCAATTCAATGGCTTGCTCATTTGTGAATATAATCACATCAAACCACCTGTAATGTCTCAGACATCCTTTTACAAATTTCACAGCTGCAATTTTGTGAAAAAGTCTTTAGCAAAACCCTTGGCATCTGCATAACTGACATATTGTCTATAAAATGCATATATAAAGATTATTATTTTAATAGGTTTGTCATTTATGAATATTTTGGCATCAAACCACCTGTAATATGTCTCAGACATCTTTTCCCAACTTTCACAGCTGTTAGTTTGTGAAAAGGTCTTTAGCAAATCTCTTAGCATCCTCATCAGTGACCTATTGTGTATATAAAATGCATATTTAAAGCTTATCAGTTTAATAGGTTTCACATTTATGAATATTTTGGCATTAAACCACCTGTAATATGTCTCAGACATCTTTTCCCAACTTTCACAGCTGTTAGTTTGTGAAAACAAATACCAATATCCCTGATCTTTTGGCTATTACATGCATATATAAAGGTTAACATCTTAATAGGTTTCTCATTTATGAATATGTTGACATCAAACCACCTGTAATATGTCTCAGACATCTTTTCCCAACTTTCACAGCTGTTATTTTGTGAAAATGTCTTTGGCAACTCCCTTAGCATCCTCATCAGTGACCTATTGTATATAAAATGCATATTTAAAGGTTGGCTGGGGCAAAGGCTGTTAAGTTGAGGTTCGGTTGGACGGTTCCAGTTCCTACCTATTATTAATTGTTAATGACGCATTGCATACTTGTATGGCTGAATGGGCTGTTTCACACAGTAAGAGCTTTGTAATTTTTGGGATTATGTCTGAGACATATTAGAGGTGCTTTGATGTCCATATCTTCAGAAATGACAAACCTATGGAAATAACCTCTAAATCTGCATTTGTTACAAAATTTATTTTTACAAGTTTTTTTTCACAAAGTTAAATATGTGAGAGTTTGTCTGAGAAATATAAGAGGTGATTTGTTCTCAGTAAATTCATGAATGAAAAACCTATTGAAGTGATAACTTCTAAATGTGCATTTTTTACACAGGTCACTGAAGATGATGCAGAATTTGCTCAGTACTAACAGCTAAAAGTTGTGAGATAACTGAGAGATGTTACATATGTTTTGATGTCAATATATTCATTAAAGAGAAACCAGCAGTGAGCTATCATTTTCTTGGTCGAGCCAGCTAGCCAAACTTCTGTCTCCCAAGCAGATGTAATTTAGAGTCGTCATTAAGTAACAAAATAATCAGGTCAGTAGGAATTCGACATCCTATCACATCAGATATTATTGATGTGGTTTTATTCCAGAACTCATGCACCTGTTCACACTCCCAGACCATGTGTAGGAAAGTTCCAGTTTGTTCAGGTTGACAGAACGTGCAATAGGGAGTGGGAATTACTTTAGAGACGTATCTCTTCTGAGGAGTCCAGTATGTCCTATGGCATATGTTGAAGTGAATCTGCTGGTGATTTGGGTTCTTGGAGCAATGGAAAATATTGTCCGAAACTGTCTCCCAATTAATTGATTATTAATTAATACTTTTAGTCTGTTGGTTCTGGATCTGATTGTCCTGTATCTTTTTCTAGAGGGCAGGGGGGAGAACGGGTGAAGTCCAGGGCGAGTGGGGTCCTTTTATAATACAGCTGGCTTTCTTTTGGAGTCGGCCAGTGTATATGTCTATGACAGGGGGTAGTGCCGTCCTGATGACACGCTCTATTCAATTTATCAATTAATCGGTTTGAGTAATTTTTTTTTATAAAAAATAAAATGTTCTCTGATTCCAGCTTCTTAAATCTGAATATTTTCTATGTTCTTCACCCCTTTATGCCAATAGACCTAAATGTCTTTGAGTTGTGGGCAAAACAAGACATTTGTGGACATAATTTTGGGCTTTGGATAACACTGATTTTAACTGACATTTTTCAAAATTTAGGCAAAACAACTAATTGATTAATTGAGAAAATAATCAACAAATTAGTTGACAATGAAAATAATTGTTAGTTGCAGCCCTAGATTCTATGAGAAGCCAACTAGACCAAAATTGAATACTTCACTTGCACATGCATGTACACAAAGGGGTAGTAAGGGATTACATGTAATGGGGATTACGTAATCAGATTACAACAATAAGTAACTATAGTCAACCCAGATTAGATTTAGATTTGAAAAATGTGCAATTACATTATAGTTACATTGTAGAATTTCTTTTTTATTTATATTGAAAATGGAAGATGAACATTTTGATTAAGTGATCCTCTTGCCTTACAAGAGAAAAATCCTCTGTCTGGCTAAAGAAAAAAATTAGTATTTGTGGAACTCAACAAACACCCCAAAAAATTTCAAACGCATAAAAAAAATGTATTTGTGCCCCTTCTTTTTGGTCGTATGTATTATTTTGTTTTTATTTAAGGTAAAACGCTTCTTGTACAATCCCTTCACCCAATCATTTCTTTTTGATGTCAAAACTGCATTTTGTCCAGGGCTGGGCGATATGGAGAAAATCTTTTTGACCAAGTATCTCAATATCGATACCGCAACGATATTGTAGTGTTGACTATTGGTGCTTTTCACAAAATATTTACACATTGAGATTTTTTATAAATAATTATCAGTAATGTGGATACAATGACTATAAGTGGGTAAAGGCAAATCCTAGAACAGTTACAACAGTCTGGTAAGTTCAGAAAATGACATCACTTTACTGTAATGTAGCCTTTAAAACCAGTAAAGGACACCACTTATGCCATATTATGATATCCAAAATCTAAGACGATATCTAGTCTCATATCACGATATCGATATAATATTGATATATTGCCCAGCTCTAATTTCATCACTTAAACTTGCTTATTATATGTTATTGTTGTTTTGAATTTGACTGTTGGAAAAACAAATCCTAACCGTCCCCTTATGATGACGAAGTTGCTGCTGTCAGGCGATTACGCTTGACGTTGCGGAACTGCAAGGTTGCTCCATGGTTTGGTTTGCTCTCGAATCATGGCTGAAGGGGGGGAAACCTTCAGATGTTCCCTTTACCAACCCCCTGGTTGCTGTAGCCCCTTCAAAGGCTCCCTTTACTAACTTTTGTGAGAATGCATCTAAATGCAATATAAATTATGTAAAATGGTAGTTGGAGGGTGTAAAACAAACAGCCTCATAAAACGCTTGCAAAAAATCCTAACAATACCAATCCCTACATACAATATTGTGTCCTGTAATTTTAAAAACTGTTGCAGTCTGACCCCTAGTCTAGACCGCAGACGTCATAGAACTCGCGTGTAGACAGCATTCATGCCACACTGAAGCGGATGTCTATACCGTGGCTGTCTGGTCTGAGTAGTTTAAAGCGCACAGTCTAGTGTTTAAGAGAGGATGAAAACCCTTTTAAAAAATGCTTTACACATTAATATAGATAAAGAATACACAATATATAATCCAGAAATCAAAAGAACATGGTCAGATAATAGGAATGGTAACTACAGCCTGATCAAATGACCTCTATATTTCCATTTTTTCTTATTACCTGTTAATTCCCATAAATTCCGGTAATTCCCATGGAATTTTCCACCATGACTATTCCCAGAATTTTGTAACCCTAAGGCATACACAAGATATCCGTTTGTTTTCTATACCTAAATAATCTAATCCAGCCACCCTTCAGTAGTTTCGTCAACCTCTATTTATATACATGGAAAGGATGGTGGCATCTGTTGTACCTACTTGTCTAGTGTTTACTCTCCTAGTATGTATGGCCTCTAACTCTGGCCATACTTTTTGTGTTTGTCAGACAGTTCTGTGGACTTCAGTTTGACTGTCGCAGACCATGCTGGCACCTCGAGTTCTGCACATCCCCCTGACCCCAAGGGCTCCTCAGTGCATACAGAGTTGGAGGACCCTGTACTACATGAACATGATTATTGCAAGACGGCCGGCACAAAAGATGTGGACGACGAGACAATTCAGTGTGATGAGATTGGGTACGCCATTCTTCAAAAAGACCCGGATACTTTGGTCAACACTGGTATAAGCCTGAAAGTATTTAACATCCTTGTGTCAACACTAAAAGGGCATGCTAGCACGGCTTTCCCAATGTCTGTGCGAGATCAAGTTCTCATGACTCTTATGAAATTAAAGACCAACCGTGTGATAGGTGATCTGAGCAAACAGTTTTGTATATCGCAGAGCGTGGCTAGCAGTATAATCTCCCATTGGATTGACAAACTGGAGGAAGTTTTGCGCCCTCTAATTCCGTGGCTTCCAAGAGAGACTATTCAAGCAACCATGCCTGAAGCATTTCAGAAGACGTTTCCTAATACAACATGTATCATACGCTGCAGTGAGTGCCTTTTACAAAAAACCAAAACCCTTGATTCAAGGGGGGAATCATACAGCCTTTATTATGACAGAGTGAAATACCTGGTTGCTGTTGCCCCTTGTGGACTAATCATGTTCATATCTGCAGCATATGGATGCCGATGCAGTGACAGATGTATAACCTTGGACTCAGGAATATTAGACTACTTAATCCCTGGAGATGAGGTCATGGTAGATGAAGGCTCTGGCATTAAAGATTTACTGTTAGAGAAAGAGATTAAATTAATAATGCCCAGTTTCACAGCACCGGAGTGCCCTACACACACTACTGCAGATCTAAGATTTAATGTTGAAAGAGCTCTCGGACGTTTAAAACTTTACAAAATATTATCACGAGTTGTTTCGGATACCATGGCTCTTAAAATAAACAAGATTCTAAGAATATGTTCTGCTCTTGTCAATTTGAGGGAGGATGTCATCCGTGAGCCACACTAATTTAGCATGTAATTCATGAGTGGACTGTATTTACATGGCCAAGAACATTATGCAGGACCACCAAAAGAAATGGTGCAGTGATGACATTAAAATCTATAATGGTTGAAAAAAATGATGGGGGCGAAACTTTCAGGGAGTTGTGGATTTTATGTAAATGATGTATGATGAAAGCAGTGCAAATATATGTAAATTTATATTTTTTTTTATTTCTTGTTTTTATCTCTGGTATATATTTGGAAATTCTTTTTTCATTTGGATATTTTTAAAAATGTGTCCATTTGTAAATTGGTGGCAAGCATATACAGTTGTCCTTAACTTCAATGTTACCAGTGCATTTTCTTATGTTATTGTGTATTTCTTTTTTTTTTCTTCTTTTTTATTATATGCACAATTGAAGAATTAAAGGGCTATGTGAAAAGTCTTTGCATGTTTGTTCTGTTGTACAGAATTTGAATGCACTTTGGGCCATCACTGCATTAAAAAAAAGCCACCTTTCATATTTACATTACGTTATTACATTATATTACATTTGTTTAACTTGTTTTGTTTGGGACATTGCCTTAATAGAGAATATGTAAATGCTAAATTGCAAAATGTAATGTCATCAGCTTTTTAAAGTATAACTAACATAACATGATGTGAATTTTTTTTACTTTTCATTTGTAGTAACATGTAGCAAGCATGTTGCATATGTTTTTATTCTTAGCACAGAAATTAAACAACTGATCCTCAAACGCCTCATAATTATTTTTTATTTCTCCTTTATTTTTTACAGACAAGTCATTACAGTTTTTTTCGATCGCTTAAGCACTATTTTGAAAACGGGGACCGGTTTTTCAAAACACTACACACAATCGGCACAACCACACACACAATTAGCAGAACACCTCAGACCCTTTGCAAAACGAAACTTGCAAAACCTATACACTAATTTATAAAAAAACATATTTTGTTACCACATGAAACACACATTTATGACTTAGTTCTGGTTGAACCAGTTACACGCTGCTGTTGCTAACCTAAAACACTTATCAATTCTAATAATTCTGTAAATGAAGTACACAGAGAGAGTGCAAATATACAATGAGTTCACCAAACACTACACAAGACCAATGCTGTAGACTGAGGAAAATATAATTTATTTCTCTCCATATAATTAGTTGCGGTTTCTCCCGCTACACTGTATGTTGTTCTGATCGTGAGGCATTATAGCACTTTCCAAGTAAGTAAGGTGTTCTTGATGACAAAGAGTGGTTACCACTGCATTCTGCACCTGCAATGATGCCGTTTATAGTATTGTTATCATTCTCTCACTTACTGTTGACATCACTTTTAGGCATCAATATAAGTATAACCATTTCGCCAATAAAATCACAATTTGTAAGAGGCTAGCCTGCTTAGCGATTCACAACATAAGCCCTAACGTGGACCATGGAGGTTAATATGAAAGTAGAAAAATAGAAAAAGTTAGACAAGTGTAACATAAAGGAAGTTTAACACAAGAACTGCCGCAAAGAAATAAACAAACCTCCTTCGATCAAATCGGAAGTGACTAGACCAGGACCGGACGTGACGTTCGGACTTCTCACTGCAAGTTAAATGGCAGCCTACACATCTGCCACGCTTGCCTTGTAAACTGCTGTTTTACACCCTTTTCTCTCAAAATACTCGCAAATATCATCTTAAACCATGTCCGGGCGACAAAACAACAAACTGCCAAACAATTTGCCACAACTGCAGAATCTCATTAAAAGAGATCCACAGTCATACGTAGATGAGGTAAGTGAAGTTAGCCAGGAGTGCTAAAGTTATTAGCTAGCTAGTAAAGCTGTTTGTGGATGTGCAGCAGGGCAGTCAATATACTACAGTAATGAATCACTTGTGGTTTTTGCACAGTTTCTGCAGCAGTACCGACACTACCAGTCCAATGTTCAGATCTTCAAACTGCAGCCTGACAAGCCGAACAAGGAGCTGGCAGATCTTGTCATGTTTCTCGCTCAGGTAACGTACTGAGTGTGTTTACGCTTGTATCCACTAGTGAACCTATGTATTTCTGATCAGCAGTGGTGGAATAAGTTATTTAGATCTTTTATTAAAGTATTAATAACATACTGGGAAAATACTCCACTATAAGTCCTCCTAAAAGTCCTGCATTCAGAACCTTACTTAAGTAAAAGTACGCATTGTGTTCCCTGTCAGTTACTATTATACATGATGCTTTTGGACTAATATTACTCCTGCAAATGCAATAACTTGTATGTTGCATTTTACTTTTTTACTGTAGATGTTTAAGGTTGTGCTAATTGTAATCATTATTATACTTTTGGGTAGGTAGATTAATCAACAGCAATGCCTCATGTTCTATAAGATCACCATATATCACTGTCCTGTGAGAACCACCTATCTCTCAAAGTCCACTATTTATGAGCCCCGTTTTCAGCTTTGTGATGATGCATTTCCCAGATGATTAATTTACCTGAAGAAGTACGAGAAATTTCCTCAATAGGGAACACGTCAACCTTCAGTTTATCACGGACATTCAAAATAATTAAATTTGGAGATACGTGGTTTTCACTGGACAGGAAGGAGATGAGAAATTGTCATCTGAAAAGTAACTAAAGCCGTCAGACAAATGTAGTGGAGTAAAAAGTACAATATTTCCCTCTGAGATGTAGTGGAGTAGAAGTATATAGTATCATAAAATGGAAATACTTAAGTAAGGTACAAGTACCTCCAATTTGTACTTAAGTAAATGTACTTAGTGATATTCCAGCAGTAATGTGTACTGTAGTACCTATCTATATGTTGTGTAGTTACAGTTCCTCTTGTCCTTCAGGTTTGTCACTGCTACATGCAGCACATGACCACCTTTCCACAAGAGCTGTCTGGGTTATTGATGAGTCACCACACAATGCTAGAGCCAGACCTAAGAATGGTAAGATGATATGTGACTATCCACATTAAGTAATTGATCATACTTGCAACATATGAGTTTGTTGACATTTATACAAATGACATGTTTCTTAGCGTTGAAATGTTTTTGTGTGTGTTCCTGTCTTTGTCAGACTTTCTGCAAGGCGCTGATTCTTTTGAGGAATAAAAATCTGATCGACCCAACCTGCCTCCTGGAGCTCTTCTTTGAGCTGCTGCGATGTCACGACAAACTTCTTAGAAAGGTTATAGCACAGCACAGCCCTCAAATATCTACAGCAGCTTTGCCCAATCTCAGGACCCATCGGCTAGCGGTCTGATGATGATATTGCCTCTGGGGGGGGGGTTCCGGTGTAGTCAGCAGATATCTGGGCCAAGACTTCCTCCTCCAAACAAAAGGAAACCCAATACCCAAATCTTGTCCCGTTGCTTACAGATTCATTGCTATATTTATTGTATGGCATTGAATCTATAACTCTGACTAACGGACCAATGCTTTTCTTGTGTTGTACGTGTTTCTGTATCATGTTTAGTTGTCAACTTTCTAATCTTGTGCTCATTTGTTACTCTTCCCCTTTCAGAAGTAAACATTTGCTTTTCTCTCTCCACAGACTCTGTACACACACATTGTAACAGATATCAAAAACATCAATGCCAAGCACAAGAACAACAAGGTTAACACAGTAAGTACACATACATGTGTTACGTATGCCATGTTGGACTGAGTGTAATGTGTGATTACAGCAGCTTAAAAAACATGTTATAATCTGTGTTACAATGTTGTGTGTTTCAGACGTTACAGAACTTCATGTACACCATGCTGAGAGACAGTAATCCCTTAGCAGCAAAGATCTCTTTAGATGTAATGGTGGAGCTATACACAAGGAACATATGGTGGGTTTTATTTGTGCACTGGACATCATTTACAATACATTAATATTATTTTCCATTGCTTTAACCTGCATGTCTTTTTGTTTGTGTCACAGGAATGATGCCAAAACAGTTAATGTCATTACAACAGCGTGCTTCTCCAAGGTGACAAAGGTATGTTGAAAGCAGTGCTTTTTTAAAATTATATTGCATATGTGGCGACCCAGCACGTCTTCACCTGCCTCTCTTCCTGTTTAGATCCTTGTTGCCGGTCTCAAATTCTTTCTTGGCAAAGATGAGGATGAGAAAAATGGAAGTGATTCAGACTCAGAGGCAAGTACTAAAAAAAACTAAGTAGTGAGAAAGGATACTTTTCTCAGTCTAGAAGGGAGCAATTATTTAGTTTGTGTAATGCACATGTAAGCTATACAAATGGGTTTGTTAAGAATCAGTCTTATCTTTCAGGCGGAGGGACCATCAGTCCGAGACCTGAAGGTGAGATACTCCACTGGCAAGAAAACCTCCAAAAACAAGAAGAAGCTGGAAAAGGCGATGAATGTCCTCAAGGTACCACTCGTAAAACTAGTACAGAGGCAAGACTCATGTTGTTACAGGTATGTTCAAATGAATTGACTTTATTCTTTTAACTCTTTGGCTAGAAACACAAGAAAAAGAAGAAAGTTGAAGTGTTCAATTTCTCTGCTATTCACCTAATTCATGATCCCCAAGGTAGGCTTACCTGTCTTCTCCACAACAACTGCAGTACAAAGAATTTGTTTTGGGTCATTTGTGCTTCAATTTACGGAACAGTAAACCATCAAATATCACTATCGCTGTTTATTAAGATTTCGCCGAGAAACTCTTGAAGCAGTTGGAAGACTCTAAAGAGCGCTTTGAGGTGAAGATTATGATGATGGAGTTCATATCCAGACTGGTTGGAATCCATGAGGTAAGTGACATGGCTCTCACCAGCAAGTTTGCACTCTAGTTTGTGTTTGTTTTCACAGCTTGTTCCTGCTGTTCTCTTGCTGTCATTACATTTCTACTGGATATTGTAGCATTGTGAGCATTGATAATGATGTGCAGAATAAGCATTGCCAACATTCCTCAAGGGTAGTATTAGTCAGTAACAGCATCTAAACATGCCTTAGACTGCCTTGGAACCATACAGAAATGAGCATGCATACATATATGCATACATATACGAACATACAGTTCCACATTGGTGCCATATGAATAATATTTTATACTCTGTTCTTTTCCAGCTCTTCCTCTTCAATTTTTATCCCTTCGTCCAGAGGTTTCTACAGCCACATCAAAGAGGTAAAAGGACTCCAAAATAAGTAAATGAAGACTCTTGACATGTGTTGATGAGACGTATTTAAGCAAACTTGTGTCTCTCTAGAGGTGACAAAGGTTCTGCTGTGTGCTGCCCAGGCTTCACATCAACTTGTCCCACCAGAGGTACATTAAGATCTACAGCTGAAGCATGTTCGTTAACACGTGGATTAAACATAGGGATTCCAGTATAACACTTCTCGTGCGCTCTTACTCGTGCAGATCATCGAACCCGTAATCATGACCATCGCCAACAACTTTGTGACGGATAGAAACTCTGGGGAGGTTATGACTGTGGGGTAAGAAGCAGCCTTTCATCCAAAGTTTGTATGGATAAACATGTAAAGGAAAAACTGTATATACAAATCCATACAGCTATTTTGTAACTACCAAGTATTACTGTTACATTAAATCTGTGCCCCGTTTTGTACTCCAGTATCAATGCCATCAAGGAATTGACAGCCCGCTGTCCGCTCGCCATCAATGAAGACTTGCTGCAGGACCTGGCCCAGTACAAGACCCACAAGGACAAGAGTGAGTGACTGCCAGTCTGTTTTTCTTGCCTGTGTATTTTTATATATATATATTTTTTTTATTTTTAATTTTTTTTACAACTCTTTACAAGAATGCACAATGTGAAGGAGCTGTGTGCATGTGTGTTCCCTCACAAAACAACATGATTTTGTCTGTATTTGCATTCAGATGTGATGATGTCTGCCAGAGGACTGATCCAGCTGTTCAGGAGTCTCAATCCACAGATGCTGAACAAGAGGGACAGGGTGAGCCAACTGTGACTTTTATTGTAAACACTTTAAAACACTGTAAAAACTACTGTAACCCTAACCCAAAAAAATGAAAATGAAAACTGAAATGATGTATTTACATTCAACAACAGTGAGTATAGATTGTATGGTAATGCATTACTATGTCAATAAAAAAGTTAATAATTGTAAATTGTGCCTCTTGTTGTTCAGGGGAGACCCACAGAGGCCTCAACAGAGGCCAAGATTAAAGACTACGGCGAGCTCGAGGCTAAAGATTATATTCCTGGAGCTGAAGTCCTGGAGGTGGAGGAGGGGAACAAAGAGGGAGAGAAGGATGAAGGTGAGCAGCTATTGTGTTATTGAATCCAGTTTCATTGTGTGTGTGTTTTTTGTGTTGTGTGTGTGTGTGTGTATGTATAGAGATGATCAATATTAGGCTAATGTGAATATTTTTCATATTTTACAACAGATGGCTGGGAGAGCGCCAGTATTAGTGATGATGATAATGAAGATGGGGAGTGGGTGGACGTTCACCACTCATCTGACGAAGACACAGGAGAAGTGGTGAAGATAAAAGTGTATAGCTTATTCAAATGCTGATGGTTAGTTACGTATGTATTGTTTTAATATAAGAGTTATGTGTGTTTGTGTAAGGCGGAGAAGCTTCAGAATATGCCAGTCGAGGAAAGGAAAGCCAAAGCGGCGGCGGTCAGTGGCAGCAGACTCCTCACTCAAGATGACTTTAAGAAGATCCGTCTGGTCCAGCTGGCCAAGGAGGTCAACGCTGCGCCAGGCAAGGGCCAGAAAAGGAAAAATGTGGAGCTCGACGATGAGGACGAGAACAGGTTTGAAAGCTATTAAAACGTAGAACTTAAAACTTAAACTCATTTACGGGCGCCCGGATAGCTCAGTTGGTAGAGCAGGCGCCCATATATAGAGGTTTACTCCTCGACGAAGTGGGCCTGGGTTCGACGCCGACCTGCGGTCCTTTGCTGCATGTCATTCCCCCTCTCTCCCCCCTTTCATTTCTTCAGCTGTCCTGTCAATAAAGGCCTAAAAATGTCTGGAAAAATAATCTTTAAAAAAAAACAAAAAAACAATATGAATCAGAAAATGAAGTAAGTGGCACGTACAAGGAATTTGCCTTGGCTGTTGGTGCATACATAAACATATTAAACATTAAAATGAAATAAACAAACAATAATTACAGAAACAAATAACACTATATTGTCCACTATAACAACTATTTAACATTAAGAAAAGAGGCTGTATGGATTAGTGCAGGATGTGCAAATGCTGAGCGATGTGCACAAGTTCAGGATACATAGACTGTGCAGAAAATAGGATGTAGGAACTTGTCTTCAGAATATTTTTTGTGATTTCTTTTTTTGACAAAGAGAGATGATCATTCTAAGGTTTTTTTTTTTTCCATTTTTTTTTTTTTTTCCATCCATATCTTACAGAGGGGAGGTGCTGACCTTGAGGAATATTGAGAAACTGCATAAGAAACCAAAAGCAGACAAGGAAACGCGCCTGGCAACAGCAATGGTAAAACCTTTCTCTAATGTTATGTGGTCTGAACTATTCTAAGAATTACTAGCGAGAGTAGAATCATGGCTGCAACACTGTTGACCCGAGAAAGTCAATTATGAGCAGTTTGTATATTGTGACAGTACTTAATGATGTGTAGGGCTGCAAATAACTATTACTTCCATTATATATTAGCCTGCTGATTATTTTCATTATTATATTGTTTTGGTCTATAAAATGTCAGAAAAAGGTTAAAAAGAAAAAAAATATACATTTTACTATCATTAAACACTTAGAAAAACCAGCAAATATTCACATTTGAGAAGCTGGGACAAGATCATTTATTTGCATTTTTGATTATTGAAACAGTTTTTGATTCATTTTCTGTCGATCAACCAATTTATGAATTGACTAACCCTTTAAGCTCTAATGATTTCTGTCGTCATTCTCCAGGCGGGGCGGACCGACCGGAAGGATTTTGTCAGGAAGCGGACCAAGCTGAACCCACACGCCGGCACCACCAACAAGGATAAGAGGAAGACTAAGAACTTCATGATGATGAGACACAGTCAGAATGTCAGAACTAAAGGCAAACGCTCCTTCAGAGAGAAACAGGTAAGTCACAACTGTCAGTAATAGCTACTGCATTTGATTGTGGATACAATGATTTAATTAAATGTGAAGTTGCATTTCAACTGAAAATATTTTCATTTTCTTATCCAGATTGCTCTGCGGGATGCACTGCTGAAAAGGAAGAAGCAGTACAAGTAGGACACATGGACATAATGTTATATTTGCCTCGTGCTGGCCATCTGATGAGCATCACAGAGAACGTCAAATAATGTACATCCTTAAGTAGCCTGTAAAAAATTGTCAGTTTATTGTATTATTGAATGAACTGCATACATTTACTCTGTTCTAAAATAAACAATCTTTGATAATTATTGTGTGAAGGATTCTGTATGGGTATAGTCAAGGGTGTAACTTTGGTTTAAGAAGTGGGTGGGGCACAAAAAAGGGGGTCTGGGGGTCCTCTGCCAGAAAAATGTTTTTCCTGCATTTCTACATACAGTACATTTAGGAACTGTGATGATACAAAATCCAGGAAATAATTAAGTTGATCATAAATTCTGCCAGAAAGAATAGTACTAAACTATATATAAGAAAAAGATGTCTTACTTCCTTTATTGTTTAACATAGGGGCGATCGCCAAGACTTGAGATATTCATTTTATAGAGTTAGAATTGTTCAAAATTTGAAAGTAGGGGGGTGGTGTCCCCAGTGGAAATTACACTCTAGGGTATATATCTTGTTATGTTCTGGTCTGTTAATTCTACAGCTCTTACTCCCTCCATGATAAATGGCCTCCCATTAGTCAAAGTTTGAATGTCAAGAAAATGATGTATCTCGGTAATTTGAAGTGTAATGGTCAGGCACATGTAAACTGTCACTTTTAAACTCAAGAATTCTTTTGTGCCAAATCTTTGTTCCGATCTTCAAAAACTGTTAACATATTTACACTAACTATAGCTATATTGTTTTGTTTTTTTAATATATAGGAATGTATAGGTGTATAAAATCTTTCCACATTTATGATCTGTTTTCAGTATTTCTGCTTGGTATTTACAGCATAAATAAGCAGACGCTGCACTGATATACAGTATATAGAACTCAGTCAGGATGTGAAGGTGTTAATGTATAATTTTAGCAAGTATTTAATTGGCCAATATAGTTATATAACAACTGTAATTACAGTCCAACATTTCTTACGTTGCACATTACTCTGTAGTTTATTCCCTTATTTTGAACATGTCAGTGTTATTTACTGGAACTTGTGTTTAGTGAGGCAAAAGACAAAATAAATTGACTCAATCTAATAGTACAGTCCTATTTGACAACTTAAGAATGTGATACTATGTATGTGTCTGCCGTAATAACAATCTTTTTAAAGAATTTGTAGCTGCACCGACTCTTTCTTCGGGTGTTTAGAGCAAATAAACTGTATAATAGGTAAATCAACTTTGACGTTGACATTCTTAGAGATGTCAGAGAAGAGAGGTGTCTGTTCTGATCATTTATTTTTGCTTTCTATTGGGGAAACGATAACATAGTATAGGTTCTTAAGATTACTGTATGCCCTCTGATTAAATACATCGGAAAGTGTGTTACTCTTTTATATTTAAAGCTGTCGCTTTTAACCAGCATGATCGGAGCTTCTAGTGGGCATTTTATATTGTTTCTTCGGCTGTTGTTCAGGTAATGCATTAAAACTACAATACCCATGAAGCACTTGGAATCACAACAAACGTGCCAATGCCAAACATTCTGCTCAATGAAGCCGGCATCTTTTAATTCTTGCTGCGACATGAGGTACCCAAATTAAATATGTTTGACTTAATGCAACGATTATCCGATGTTTTATAGTCATTTGTAGCATTCTACATTTAGTATTTTCGCTAAACTCTCGCTTAAATCCTCCATTCCCTGCCAGCTAACATTAGCTAGTGGACTGATGCTAGTCTGTCTGCTAGTTGATTTTAGCAACAAGCTAACCGTAAACGTTAATCTCTTCGCTGAAAGTAGCTTTAATAGATTTATCACGTTCTTTCGAGTCGTATCGTTATATTTTGTCTGGTTTTAGAGAGAAAACCCAATAACGTTATTTGGTTCAACGTTAGAAGTACGACGTAACAACACGGGATGCAGCAGTATTCACTATGCTAGCTATCGTTTACGTTGAACAACTGTGATATTTGCAGTAACTTTATAGCTGGTGTCTTATCCTAAATATATAGCTACATCCCTTAACGTTACCTCTACTCTCGATATTCTATTGTCCAGGAGTAGCTAGCTAGCTGTTAAAGCCGCTGTTACATAGGCTACATACAGTGGTGGAATGTAACTAGCTAAGTTAATTTACTGAAGTAACTCCAGTTTCTGCATTGAGTACTTTTACTTTTTATATTTTAAGTACACTTTCCTGATGATACTTACATACTTTCACTTAAGTAATATTTGCAGTGTAGGACTTTTACTATATATACTGCGTGGTAGTAGTACTTTTACTTAAGTAAAGGATCTGAATACTTTTTCCACCACTGGCTGCATATGGATCACCTTACTCTAAAAACCAGCCTACACACTGTTAGACTAGAGTAAATTACATGCGGTAACGTTGTTGAATATCGCAATAACGATAGTACTTGCGATAAATAAACAAATATTAAAGTGTATAGGCCTAATTCGTTCTGCCTTTCTGATGCTTCCAGTATTCTGCTAAAATACAACAAATTGCTTGTTGAATTTACACAAATGGAAGGAATCATTTCCAACATTCTTTTATTGAACAAATTGAATTGAATATAAAAGGCACCACTAAAAAAAGAACAACAGTTACATTATGAAGTGCAGTTTTCTACTGATATTTTCTTTCGACTAACACAAAAATCTGAGTCTCTATCGCAAGACTCAGATTTGGCTGGACGTGACCCACAGAGGCTAGGCCCAGCATTGAATGAATGCAAAACTGTCACTGAGTGATAGAATTACACCACTGGTCAGATTAAGTGTGATGACGTGAGTTTTTGTGTTTCCCCAATTGCCATTGCCCGTTCAAAATGTATTGGCGCACCACAGGCTTTTACCTTCGCTATCACCCTTCAATCAGCCGATTAACTTCCTCAATACATGGTGGTGGTTGTTGTTGTTGCTGTCACCACCGTTTTAACCATTTTGTCCTTAAAAAAATGCTGCAGCTCCTCAAGACAACATTATTATTTCAGGCAACACAGAAAAACAAATAGTTGAAAAAGGCATGATTACATTGTTGAATTCATTAAATTAAAGGAGTCCTCAGTTAATTATCTCAAACGTATATTTACAATATCATGTGATATGCTACTTCAGTACACAACAAACAAATATTAGTGGAACCACTACAGATGAACACAATTCCATATTCACATTATAGACACCACCGCTGACTGTAACGATTTGGCCACAACAGGGGCTTTCCGACCGGAGGGGTTTTTGCACTTCTTAGAACTAAACGTTCCTAGAACACTTTTTTTCGTCGCGTTCCGACAGGAAAAATTTGGGGATTTTTAAGTTCCTCTGGCCTCAGTAGTGTACTTTTTTAGCTCCTACTTCAGAGCAGGGTCTTTTCCCTTTTCCCTTTTCCTAGGTGTACTTGATTGGTTGAACTTATAAGTCACGCCCACTGCCAACTCAGAACTTGCAGTCAGAGCAGCAACCAACAACGGGACATTTTTTACAATTTTCACCATCTTATTCATCATTAAATTCACTTCTGACAACGTTTTAGGCGAGAAATTAACTGTTTAGATTTCGAATATAGGCAGTCTTGCGAAAACTGATGCCGACTTGACAATTTGCTTCAAAGTTTTCGGAGTTCAGAAGCTCCATGAAGTGAGGCAACAGCCAGCAAGCGCCTGCCCCGGCCTCTAGCTCGTCGCTCGGCCAGTCATGCTCAGACACCTCGCGGTAGACGGTCTTTTGTTTAAATATCACAACACATGTCCATCATAAGATTAACAGGAACCTGTGGTTAACTGTCTTTTCGGAGTTAAACTCCACAAGCGTGTCCTGCGGCTCGGCTCGCCGGCCATCACACACGCACACGCACACACACACACACACACACACACACACACACACACACACGTCCACAGCGCAGCAGGCGGGGTCTGTTCCGAGTATAATAAAGCCCCGTCTGTGTTGAGCAAAACATTAAGTGAATTACTACGAGAATGGACGTGCATTTAATATAGGAAAAGTGCACAAGTATTAGCATAATTTGTTGTTGTTGTTGTATGTGGCGCTAAGGTCTAGTGACGATGCTATGAAGACCGTTGCCGTGCTTGCGTCACTCCCTTACCCCTCCTACCAGTCCCTATGGCCACTTGGCCAGTGGGAATGCAAACGGAAAAAAAGATTTTGGGGGAGAGTAGTTCTTAGAACTGCTTAGAAGTGTACTTTTCCTCTAAAAAGTACAAGTACTATCTGGTCGGAAAGCACCTAATTGTCACCACATTGACCATGCACGGTCCTGCCATATACTAGGTTCCCACCTAGTCTTGTTCACAAGCTGCTTTACTCTCTATCTCTTTAAATGTGAGGGAAGTATAGTAAATCAGTGTGCCAGAAACAAGCTCATTAGTTGGGTAATTACTGTCACAATACTCTGATCAAAGGCCTGTGATCAAAGTGTCTGAATCTGTCGTTGAATTAAGTGGATATTACAAAGTCCCTACATGTGGTGTTAAAGATGAAACCTAACCAGGAGCCTACAAAGTAAAACAGAAGTGGCGAGAGAGTTTAATCACTAGTGCATATGATGGGACTTGATGTTTCTGCTCTTTATAGCTGAGAGGACTAGTGATGAGGGGGCAACACACTGAGTCCATTCAGTCAGAGAAATAGCTTAAAAGAGAGACACTGCATCGTCTGTAAGGTGTGGGTGGAGCTTTGGCCTCTGGCTGTCTGCTCTCAGTTTATCTCTTCAGCTGTGGAGATTTTCATCAAATTCAGCAATAGGTAGGATTTTTTTATGGGTTTGATTGCACAGTATTCTCTGTTTCTGATGTGTCATGTTTGTGTGTGCTTGGAGGAATTGGTTTGTCCTGTTTTTTTTATTTGTCTCTAGTCTCTGCTGAATGAGTAAAGGGGAGTGACACTGAAAGGGGCGGAAGACTGACCAAACTTGCTCAGCTGGAAGGCAGTCTCCCCGACCACTCATTTTTCTTTTGTTTCCTCCATTGAAGCCTGTATCGAGTTGTGGTTTCTATTTCAGACAGCAAGTTATTCTTACATGATCAGATCCAACATGAACGTGACAAGTTGGGCTGCTTATTGCTAGAGATGGGCAATTATTCTATTACTATTTTCTTAACAGCATATCCATACAATTGTTTTGGGTTGTTAATAGTAGTAAATATGTTGATTTTTTTTTTAAGTTATTATTTTTTTTTTAGTTATTTGTTTAAACTATAAAAATGGCAATCGCAAATTCCCAAAATTGAAAGGGGTCTTAAAATGTCTTGTTTTTGTGACCAACAGTCCAAAACCCAGCAATCTCACAACAATGACATAAGACAAGCAAAATATTATCCAGCTGAGATGCTGGAACCAGAAAATGAGTGAAAAACTGATTAAGCGAATATATACAATTCTTTCTGTCAAATTTGAAGCTCTGATCTCTCTTATAGGTGTTACTTGTAGCCAGCTATGGCACCAGGGGATGTGGTGCCAGACCATGCCAAGCAATTGAAGCCCAAGGAGAAGCGGCCTGGGAACAGGGCATCGAAAGCAGACTGTGAGCCTGATGGGTCCTTTATCTTTGAGGCTCATGAGGCCTGGAAGGACTTCCATAACTCCCTCAGGCATTTTTATGAAGTAGGAGAGCTCTGTGATGTCACGCTGAAGGTAGGTAGAGAGAGAGAGAGATGTTTGTTAAATTTATAGCTCAATTTATCTTTTCATTTTATAGATGTGAGCCTAATTTATCACAATTATGAGTTGAATGTGGTGGTTTGATTTATTTGCAATCCCTAAATAGCTACAGAAATCACAGTACAGTCTGTCTGAAGTTGCAGTCATACTGTGGAAATGATTATTTTAATTTCTAATAATGTGTACGGGTGTGGCTTGTTGCTTGTTTTTTAAACATGTTGCGTTTGTGTCTTTTTTTTGTAGGTTGGCAGTAGGTTGATACCATGCCACAAGCTAGTGCTGGCTTGTGTGATCCCTTACTTCAGGTATGATCCATTTTTAGCTTTTATTATTTTTAACTAGGCCTATAATAGCAATTTTCAGTACAGCACAGACAGATAAGAGGGTTTTTTTCCAACTGACGGGCATCCAATCTCCTTAATCACACAATGGAACCTGTTGACCTATAGATGTGTTTTCTTAAAGTCAAATATTACATGCCAGATACACTTTTTACTCTGACTAAACATACAGAAATTAAGCAACAACGAACTATCTCTAAACTTTCCTGAGCCTGGACATAAGGTTCCAATGTCACGAAAAAATCAAAGACTGAATATTGTCATGTCTGTATGTTTTTGCAGATCACAAAGCTTTGCGGAAGGTATTTCTTGTCTAAGTGGCTATTTCTTCCCTCAGGGCCATGTTTCTGTCAGAGATGTCTGAGGCTAAGCAGGAACTGATAGAGATCAAGGACTTTGATGGTGATGCCATCCAGGACCTGGTGCATTTTGCCTACTCCTCCAAGCTCACATTAACTGTGGACAATGTCCAGCCACTACTTTATGCTGCCTGCATCCTTCAGGTGAAGAAACACAAATACAATCAATCAACAAGCTGTGCAGGCATTTTGTTCTCCTTATTTTACATGATCATGCGTGACCCGAACCCGGATTAGCGGCTGAAGATTAGTGAATGAGTTTTATGTAACTACATGAACTAAGGGGTTCTGCATTTTCGTAGTGTACACTTATTTAGCCATTCAAAATGTTATGACAATTTGTACACAGAACAGAATCATATTATGTAAGAGATCATCCTTAAAATGTATTTTTTACTGCTTACATCTATTAGGTGGAGTTGGTGGCGAGAGCCTGCTGTGAGTACATGAAGGCCCACTTTCACCCCACCAACTGCCTGGCAGTTCGTACATTCGCTGAGAGCCACAACCGTGTGGACCTGATGGACATGGCTGACCGCTATGCCTGCGAACACTTCACTGAGGTAGTGGAGTGTGAGGACTTTACATGCGTGTCTCCCCAGCACTTGCGCACATTATTGTCCTCCAGCGAGCTCAATATCCATTCAGAGACAGAGGTGTACAATGCAGCAGTGAAATGGTTGAAAGCAAACCCACAGCACCACGAGGCCTGGCTGGACCAGATCATGTCTCAGGTTAGAGAGTGCATAGCTTAAGGGTATCACAGGGTGTGGTTTGGTTTAGCTTACGTAAATTAATGTTGCATCTTCCTTAATTTAATATCTCCATAAGTTTATTGTTTGTTTGTTTGGAAGTACCTCTGTGTGTGCTCTAGTAGACTTGAATGACCTGGTTTACGGATTATCTGAAGCTTTAGCTATATTACTGTGTGTGTTCAATTTGTGTTACATATCTACGTTCACAGCCTTATTTAATCACTTTTACAACTACAATACAATGTGTATGCTGGTCTTTCCTTCAGGTGCGCCTCCCCCTGCTCCCTGTAGAGTTCCTGAGTGGAACAGTGTCTAAGGACGAGATGATTAAAGGTAACCTGAGTTGTCGCGACCTGATGGACGAAGCCAGGAACTACCACCTGCACCTCAGCAACAAGGTGGTGCTGGACTTTGAATATTCAGTCCGTACCATACCCCGGAAACACACTGCAGGTAATACTTGTATGTTGGTGTTTGGCTTTGAACATGTAACTACTGGTTTTATGGCATTTGTAGTAACATTCAGCACTTTTTTCTTATCATCCTAAAGAATACACAGCTAAAATAATGAAACCAGATGCCTTTCTGGGTTACTTCATAACATAAGCAAATTTACAAAAATGTAATAACTTTCTAGTTTATAGAAGATGTGTAGTTTTCACTTCGTATATATTTTTTTCCAACTTTTTAAAATGTGTTTATTCTTAGGTCCTGTGAGCATAAAGCATGATATGTGTATCTCTCACTGCGCCAACGTTTTGTTCTTTCCTTCCATTTCCTCAGGGGTTTTGTTCTGTGTGGGTGGCCGAGGGGGTTCTGGTGACCCATTTCGCAGCATCGAGTGCTACTCCATCACTAAGAACAGCTGGTTCTTTGGTCCTGAAATGAACAGCAGACGGCGTCACGTGGGTGTAATATCTGTAGAAGGTAAGAACTTTCATTAAGGTTATTATGTTGAAACCGTTTAAGAGGGGTGTTGATCCAACTTCATGATCATTTTGGAGGCTGCAGTTTGTGGTGCTGTATTGCATTATACAGAGAGGTGTTTCTATTATTTACATAAACTGGCAACTGAATTTATATTATAAAGACATGTTCTGCAAATACAATACCCTAATATTTTGAGAAGATAATGAAATATTTGGATTGCAGATTCACTTCAAAGTGCATAAAGTATACCTTGCAACATACCAAATGAACAACATCACTGGTCAGGTGACATAATCATAAAGACTCGTCTTCATATCAATTTAATGTTGGTTTCCTTAGGCAAGGTTTATGCTGTCGGGGGCCATGATGGTAACGAACACTTAGGCAACATGGAGATGTTTGACCCCCTCACCAACAAGTGGATGATGAAAGCCTCCATGAACACCAAGAGGTACACAGATGCTACAATATACTGAATGTGAATTGGACTTTCTTCTTTGGAGAGAATGCTATCTGAAATTTTTTTTTTTAATGCAACCTTTCTCTTCATTTTGGCCTTCCTAAGCCTGTGCTTTTCACACCCAAAAATGGTGATTTAAAAAGACAGCAGAAATACGGCTTTGACCATGCATATGTGTTTTACTCAGGAGGGGTATAGCCCTGGCGGCTCTCGGTGGTCCCATCTACGCTATTGGAGGTCTGGATGACAACTCCTGCTTTAACGATGTGGAGCGTTATGACATCGAAAGTGACTGCTGGAGCGCTGTGGCGCCAATGAACACACCCAGAGGAGGAGTGGGATCTGTGGCTTTGGGGGTAAGACTGCAAAGGAAGGCCAATCAATTGTGACTGATATACGATACCTACTCTGGACTTCACTGTTTTATACCCTCTCCTCGCCAGAGTTTTGTGTACGCAGTGGGAGGCAACGATGGCGTGGCATCACTGTCCAGTGTGGAGCGGTTTAACCCACACCTCAACAAGTGGACGGAGGTCAGCGAGATGGGCCAACGACGGGCTGGAAATGGAGTCAGCAAACTCAACGGCTGCCTCTATGTAGTGGGTGAGAGGAATAAATAAACCAAACATCCGTAATATTAATCTCTTCAGATAAGATCACTTGTGTTGCCAGAAATGGTTGGTACCATATAATGTAGTTCCAAGATGTACTGTATATTATCCACATTTGCATGTGCTGCAGTGACTGGAATTACAGACTTCGATACACCTAGGTCACATGCCTCCTAGATACACACCCTACAATTTTATATACAAATGCGTGAATCAGGAAAGACAAAAGTTTATGTTTTG
Organism: Sander vitreus; assembly: GCF_031162955.1. NCBI lineage: Eukaryota > Metazoa > Chordata > Actinopteri > Perciformes > Percidae > Sander > Sander vitreus. The sequence continues at coordinate 10,394,319 of NC_135870.1, read as the reverse complement.
TCATGCTATCTGGTAACTGATTAACAGTGTGAGTGCAAGATTTTTATTATACCATTTGAATTTGAAGAGTCATGGTTCATTCATGGCTCATTAAAATGTCTGTTGTGCATTTGGCCTGGTCAGTAGCTGTGGCTTAGTACAACAGTGAAATCCTATCTTGTGCCTGCTCCATTAGCAACAACATAATCCTACTCAGAGTGTTAGCGGTCTTTACATCTGAGCGTGTTGTTTGCCAGATTGCATGTGTCCTTATAATTTCATGTGAAGTAATATCATACATGCCAGTTTCCTGTTTGACCCATTTAAATTTTTTTTTTTTACAAAAGCACTTGAGATAAATTTGTTGTGATTTTTAAGAATCGTCACTCTCGTCTTTCCCTTAGGTGGTTTTGATGACAATTCACCCCTGAGCTCTGTAGAGCGCTTTGACCCACGAATGCACCGCTGGGAGTACGTGTCTGAGCTGACCACCCCACGTGGGGGAGTCGGTGTAGCCACTGTAATGGGAAGAGTGTTCGCAGTCGGCGGTCACAATGGGAACATCTACCTGAACACAGTGGAGGCTTTTGAGCCGCGAATGAACAGGTGAGGAGGCGATGAATGAAGACTACGGGTAGTGTTTCTAAGGTATCAAGGTGGGATTTAGGATGGTCTAATATCCCTAATAACCCACATGGATAAACTATAGGTGTTTCCATGAATGCGGTCAGTGTGTCCAATAATTTAAGAACCAAGGTTAACTTCACCTTGCATTCGGTTCTTAGATATTACAGTAGCTAGCTGAAGGAGCAAGCAACTTGAATTAACATTAACACCTGTTGGCAATACAATGCACATTTAGAAAACAAAAACAGAAAATACAAACAAATAACTGCAATATGCACACTGCACATTGGCACAGAGTTAAAGACACAAATCAGATAGTCCAGACCAATTTTAATTTTGCAGTTACAGACCTAGCTCAAAAATACTGCTAACATGTTTAGGACTGTAAGTCCTGTTAGACTGTTAGCATGTTTTTTTTTATTATCTTGTTGTGATGTATTTGTGTGCGTTTGCTTTTCAGATGGGAGCTGGTGGGTTCAGTGTCTCACTGCCGTGCCGGAGCTGGAGTGGCTGTCTGTTCGTCTCACGTCAGCCAGATCAGGGACGTCGGCCAGGGCTCCAGCAACGTGGCCAACTGCATGTGACCGCCGCTCCACTTATTACCTGACTGACTGCCAGGTCAGCATCAGATCTGATCACTGCACAACACAAAGCACACAGACAGTGACGGAGGGATTTTCGCCCAGCATCATTACTGTCGCCACTGTCAGTTTTAGGCTGATGTTCCGTTTGCACACAGTGATTGAGGAATATTAGGGAGGTTTCGCTGACTAACCTGTCAAAATGACACGTTCAAGACATTTTCCTTGACTCCTGCTGGTGTTATTTGCAATCAGTGATGTAGTATTTTGTACTGTATTTTCTTTTGTTTGACTGCCTTGACATTGTTTTGACTTTTTTTTTAAGGGAACATAGTAGCTGAGCCTATTGGTATTTAATACTAACATCTTGAGAATGAGTGGTGAGTTTGGATTCAGAACTACTAGCTTAACAGCACATTATGAATGTGGACTGTATAGTAGGCCAGTATAAATGCATTTAAAGGTCTCTTCTTTAAGATTGTCTGTCTCTAGTTTACTTGTTGGCTCTGCAGTTGTGACAAATCAGTAATTTGAAAGAAATCAAACTGGATTTAACACCTTTTTGCAGTGCAGCGTGTGCAGTTACACCATTAATATTTTCATTAACATTTTCATCAGTCAATCTGAAATACGATGTTAAGATGTCAAATACATTTTCAAGATTCCTGTGATCTTATGCCAGATTAAGTGAAAGCGTCAGTCTTTTGTAAAGGTGCATTTCAGAATTATTCCATCAGCAGTTCCAACTGCGGTAAGCTGGATCATATTTCAGTGGTTGTAGCAGGGATCTGCCTCTAATTGTGTTTGAACAATCATTTAAGGCTGATTGGCACAAATCAGTCACTGGGTAGGAGGTGATGGGGCCGAAGACTAACTGCTGCAAGTGCCAAACACAAAAAGTCCGTCAGCCGTTCTGGGAAGCTGTGGATGCAAATCTGGTTCAACGCCTGCTGAATCCTGAGTCGCCACCTTTACCTCAACCTCAGAATAGAGAAAGGTTTGATGACTATATACCTGAGAGTCGAGGGCTGATCAGAGCAACATGGTGCACCTCCCCAATTATAAGCAGTTTTACATTATTGTATAGAGATCTATTCAAACTGACAGGGACAGAAATTCAAATTCAAGATTTGTGTTTCACGATAGCTGGACTGTCAGAAATCCTAATCAGAGTGCTTTCATATGTGTACGAGATGCAGCTGAGGTTTGTCTCTGCAGATGGTTGCATTATATTTTAATATATGGACATTCTGTATAATAAAATAGCTGTATCTTTGCTATTATCCTTTACTACACTATCTAATTAATTGCTGTGCACTATTTTCCTAGAATAGATGTGAAGTCGGCATATATTTTTGTCCTAAAGGGAGAATTTCATGTTACAAGTTTGAAGATGTTTATTTAACACTCGTGTCTATTTCTGCCATATCTACAAAAAATGTAATACTTTCTAGCAACCGTTTAGTTTTTTTCAGAATAGGCACATGACAGAGTTAAAACAGAAATGCTTAGTCCATTTATAATATAAATATACATATTATTGCACAGTTGGTGTCCTGCCGGTATAAATATTAGTGCATATTATCAACCTGGTACATAATTTTTACACCAAAACTGAAGTAAAACTTGCTGCCAACCTTGTTAGAAACTTCTTTTGAAAGTATTTTGAAATGTTTACTGTGCTTTGTGTTGTTCTTTCTCCTTCTGACGGCTTCCATCTTGTGTTTTTTTTTAATTATTATTTATTTACATGGTATTGGTATACATCGGTACAATAAAGTTATGTCTAAAGTTTATTGGTGGAATTCCTGTTTTTCTATAAAACTTTTTGAAATGTAGCCTTCCAGTCAGGACTGACTTTGACCTGTGTACCAAAAAGCCCTTCAGCAATCAGGTTTGTTGTAATGCCCCTTTTTATAAAATGAAATTCTGTTATGAAAAGTCAACATGCACATCACACATGGCAGAACTAAAGAGTTTGGTTCATTTTCCTATGCATTGCATTTTTCTTTCTCAATGAGTCATAAAATTATACTTTTCTGAAAAGTAGGCATGAGGAGTTTTCCTGATTCTGATGTATGCTGAGCAATATAACATTTTTGATATTTTGTAATGTCCTATTAAACCAAGTTAAAAAGTAACAGTTGTAAGCAGAAGTTTGGCAGTATAAACTTTATTGAACGTTAACGTGGTTGTTATAAACTGTCTGTTGGACTTTGTGGTTTCACTGAAACATCATTCATTGAGATGCTACTCCTACCACATACTTTAACCTACAGATGTCATTCAAACTTTAAACTATTCACAAACACTTCCATTATTAGAAATTGGGTTCACTTCTTTATATCTTTTACAGTTTGTGTGTTATCACTGTTTAAGGTTTGTATTTTATACATTAGTTTTTATCACTTATTTTGACATAGCTACTATAAAATGACATTTTTCGACATAGTATACTAGGACTTTTTTCAAGATGCTATTCTGACTTTTTTTGTCATACTAATGACTATTTTCAAAATACTATACTTTGAATTTTTAATGACTTTTTTCAACATACTATACTATGCAGTTTTCGACATACTATTATATACACTTACCTAAAGGATTATTAGGAACACCATACTAATACCGTGTTGGACCCCCTTTCTCCTTCAGAACTGCCTTAATTCTTTGTGGCATTGATTCAACAAGGTGCTAAAAGCATTTTTTTGAAATGTTGGACCATATTGATAGGATAGCATCCCCCACACCATTACACCACCAGCAGCCTGCCCAGTGGTAATAAGGCATGACTGATCCGTGTTCTCGTTCGGTTTACGCCAAATTCTTACTTTACCATCTGAATGTCTCAACAGAAATCGTGACTCATCAGACCAGGCAACATTTTCCAGTCTTCAACTGTCAATTGTAGCCTCATTTTCTTATTTTTAGTGGAGATGAGTGGTACCCGGTGGGGTCTTCTGCTGGTGTAGCCCCATCCGTTTCAAGGTTGTGCGTGTTGTGGCTTCACAAATGCTTTGCTGCATACCTCAGTTGTAACAAGTGGTTATTTGAGTTAAAGTTGATCTTCTATCAGCTTGAATCACTCGGCCCATTCTCCTCAGACCTCTAGCATCAACAAGGCATTTTCGCCCACAGGACTTCCGCATACTGGATGTTTTTCTTTTTTCAGATCATTCTTTGTAAACCCTAGAAATGGTTGTGCGTGAAAATCCCAGTAACTGAGCAGATTGTGAAATACTCAGACCAGCCCGTCTGGCACCAACAACTATGCCACGCTCAAAGTTGCTTAGATCACCTTTCTTTCCCATTCTGACATTCAGTTTGGAGTTCAGGAGATTGTCTTAGACCAGGACGACCCCCATAAATGCATTGAAGCAGCTGCCATGTGATTGGTTGATTAGATAATTGCATTAACGAGACATTTTATTTCCTAATAAATCTTTAGGTGAGTGTATATGTACACTATATATGTACTAGACTTTTAAAGATTGTTTTGGGCATTTTAGTCCTTTATTTGATAGGACAGCTTAGACATGAAAGGGGAGAGAGAGGGGCAATGACATGCCACAGGTAAGAATTGAAACGGTGGACGCTGAGGCTAGGACTGAGTCTTTTGACATGGGACGCACGCTCTTTTTGTCATATACTTCACTTTTGTGGGCATACAATACTATAACTTTTATCACTTTTTTTGACATAATATACCATGACTTTTTTATGACTTTTTTCGACGTGCTATACTATTACTGTTTTCAACCTCACTTATTTGGTTGCTTGGTTTCCTTGTGGTTAAGACTGTGTTAACAAGCAACAGCAAGTAGGCAAAGCACCAACTGAGCACTAATTCGAACCCCAGTCTGGGCAGGGTCTTTTGTGTGGTGTTTCACATTCTTCCAGGCTTTCTTTGACATGACTTTTTTCGACACATGACTTTTTATCACTTTTTTCAATATACTACACTATTACCTTTTTATTGCTTTTTACAACACACTATACTATGACTTTTTATCACTTTTTTCTATATACTATACCATGACTTCTTATTATTTTTTCGACATACTATACTATGATTTTTCATCACTTTTTTCGACATACTATACTTTGACTGTTTTTCGACATGCTATACTATGACTTTTTTTTATCACTTTTTTTGACATACTATATTATGAATTTTTATGATTTCTTTTTCGACATGCTATACTGTGACTTTTTATGATTTTTTTAGACATACTATACTATGATTATTTTTGAACATACTCTGCTATGACAATATTCAACATACTATAGTATGACTTCATCACTTTTTCGACATAGTATACTATGACTTTTTCCAACTTACTATGACTTTTAATGGCTTTTGTTTAGACATACTATACTATGACTTTTCTATGACTTTTTTCGACATATATTATTACTTTTTATCAGTTTTTTTGACATTCTATATTATGACTTTTCAATCACTTTTTCTATGACTTTTTTGTTTTTAAGTTTTTTTGGCATTTTTGTCTTTTACTTGGTAGGACAGCTTAGACATGAAATGGGAGAGAGAGGGGAAATTACATGAGGCAAATGGCTACAGGTTGGAATTGAACCGACGGCCGCTGCAGCAAAACAGAGCCTCTTCACACTCTACCTGGTGAGTTACTTTTTTATGACTTTTTTCGTTATACTATACTATGACTTCTTTTTAGACATACTATACAATTACCTTTTCATGACCTTTTTCAACACACTATACTATGACAATTTTCGACATACTATACTGACTTTTTTTTCAACATTCTATACATTCTATATCAAGGAAAGAATCTTATGATCTATCATTATTATGTACTGTGTGAAATGACTTATTAGGGCATATTAGCACACAGCTCACAGAATTTCTTCCATTTTCAACAATTATTATTTAGTACAAAGAATAACTAGCACACAGAAAAAGCTTTAAATGATATATGTCTAGCCTTTCTTCTAATTAGGTAAGTACTTTTTTTTTATGAAGCATATTAATTAAATTGACACAAGGTGTTGTACATTAAAATGCATTCAGCAAGTAGTAACATGTATAAGAAAATAAATAGTTTTTTTACCTCAGAAAATATGCCTATTTTGCATTGTCAGATTTGTGTATTATTGGTAATTGTTGTTCTTCGTTGTATGAAATTATAATGTTTTCCCCTTAATATTGTGCACTGTGGAATCAAAATATCCAACTTTGTTATTTTGTTGTTTTATTTGGGGGCAAACTACCGTAGGTTGTAATGTAGAAAATAAGTCAAGAGGTTAAGTGTCATCTGTGTTTTACTGCTTTCAGTCTTTGGACCCTGCACGGGTGCTGAAAAGAGGTAAACCAAAGAGAAGATGCTCAGAGGTCTGATAACTGGGAGCTAGAGCACATCACACACACTGCCAGGTTCAGGGGAGTTTGGAGAAATACACAAAAGCTATTGAGATGCGTAGAAACTCTTCTTGAGAGGTGAACACAGACATTTTTTTTTTTTTTTTTACAAAAGGACAGAAGACAAAGAATGCTTCTGCAGCTGCTCAGTTTTGCTGCTCTTCTTGCTTGCGGTAAGTTTTTTTCATTACATTTTTAGGGAGGTCGAGGCATAAAGTTGAGAGCACTGAACCCCGTTCTTGGAGTCCTCAAAATAAAGACACAAGTGTATCAACGAACAAGAACTTAATGAAATATGAATCAAAAGTTGTGTTTTTAATATGTGCACTGATTAACTACAGCTTTTTGCTGTTATTTTGAAGAAATTATTAAAAGTGCATGGAGCACATAATGTGCAGATCCAAAATGGAAGAAAGATTGTGTGAACCATAATATTGTCACATGGAAATTTTGTTTTGTCATAAAAGTAACAAAAAGATGGGTAGAAAAAAAGATTCATGTCAATTCCTACAGTGGAAATTGAAAAGGCTCTTTAAATGTATAATATTTGAGCAGTATATTTACTTGAGTGGATATCACAGAATAAGCTTTACATAAACCATACGGTTAATAGTCTGTTTATCAGAACAAAGAAATACAAAATGTATCGTTCAAGAGACTTCTAAACCTTTTGTACTTTGGTGTTCAACTCATTTTTAACCAATATTGGTTTGCTGCTACTACTTTCTGTCACAAATAGCTAATAAAATCAACTGCTTATCTTAAGAATGTGAAGAAAATGTCTTTACACTGGGTTACTTTCCTGCCAATTTTTGTTTACCAATTGTCTTTAGAAAGAAATGATGGTTTATTCTTAGGAAATAATTTAACTGGCAGAGGATTGTAGTATATTTTGTATTCTGAAATATTTTGTATCAGTGGTCATCCAAGCTACAGAGTGTAATGGTTTAGTCTTTTAGGCACTGATGGCAGGTTTAAGTATCTGATGGCTGACGTTTTTGAAGCCTCTCTCTGGTGGTAATGTAATTGTTTGAGATGGAAAGTCAGTTGGGAGGCGGTTCAACTTTGCGTCAGTGGTGGTTTTCTTGTGGTCTTTCAATCCATTACAGATGCGTGCAAAACATGTGATTCTTTAGTCTTGTTGAAGTTGTTAAAGTCAAACATTACCCAAAGATTTGTTTGAGAGTTGACTGACATGGCTGGACTGTGGATCTGTCATGGGACTTTTATGATTGATGGGCATTCAAATGATTTACCATCTTGTGAAATTTCCCATCAACTGGACAATTTCTTGTTTTACTTATCAACCACGAAAAGTAATCACAATACTTTTATTCTACTATTCTTGCTGACTAAAAGATGTTATTCTAGCTTGTAATCTGCGTAATTCCATTTCAAGTGCATCAATTCTACATACGACCATATTTAGAAAAGTATTTCTTTGAAGCAATGTAAAAATGTGATTAACATAGCGCTGTGGTTAATATGTATTTAGTTAACCAATAAACTAAAATCTTAGTGTTTCATTAAGAAGCATGGTGGTAGTAGGTGAGTAGGGTGGAGTATTAGTAGTATTTTTGATGTACTGACTCATTTCTGTTGTTTTCTAATCAATGTATTTTTTCATCAATATATCATGTTTTGGTTATATACATGCACAAATAATATGTTTTTTTTGTTGTGTTTTCAGCCCATTGCCAGTGTCAGCAAGGCTGGAGGGAGTATAATAATAAATGTTACTTCTTTTCAACTGATACAAAGTCATGGATGGAGGCCAACGCATATTGTTTGGGGCTTAACACCAACCTGATGAGCATTCAGGACATTCATGAAAGGGTGAGGAGGCACACAGAGATTTAAGTTTGATAAATGTGCTCTTATCATTTCACACACTTGGGTTAATTTATTTGTATTTCTAGTTGTGGGTAAGGACACAAATTGGCACGGAGATCTACTGGATGGGCCTAAATGACGAAATCTCAGAAGGTGTCTGGGAGTGGAGTGATGGGAGTCCTTTTATACCATACATATCGTATGTAATACTGTTACCACTTGAATATCAGCAAGAGGAGTTACATTTATTAAAGTTGTACATGAATTAAAGTGTGATAACAGTATTTTTTACTGAAGTTTATCCAAAATAATTTCTCTCTTGTTTCAGATACTGGATGCAAGGCCAGCCTGATAACTGGGGCGATGAACCCGGGGAGGACTGTGGTCAGGTAGTAGGATCTAGCTTTGGACAGTGGAATGACGAGAACTGCGGTGTTAAGAGGAAATACATCTGCAAGTACAACAACCGTAAGTCCGCCAACTGTAAAAATAAAACTCTTTAAGGCTAAGTTTTTCTCCTCGGTTACATGGGTAATAGAAATGACATTTAACTCTAAATGGAATAATAGTTGTTTTCATTTATGATTTCTCTGAAGATTTAAATTTATGCTAAACCAATAATATTTTTATTTTTTTTCATGCAAAATTGATCAAATCTCAACATAAAGGAGCTCAGATCAGATACTGTATAGTTCCTCTAGATCATGGGCTGAACGAGGGGGACTTACTACATCTAAAACATATTTTCTTTTCTGCTCTTTAGCGAATCCTAGCCCACAGTGTGACTTAGCCAACGGCTGGACACAGCACGGCTCCAACTGCTATAATTTGAAGGCGGACACCAGAAAGAGTTGGGCAGCAGCGAGACATGACTGCATGCAGGACGGAGGAGACCTGGTGTCCATTGCCACAGCAGAAGAGGAGCAGTATGTCACAGCATCACTGGACCCATCATGGATTGACCTCTGGATTGGGCTTTCCACACTGGTGAGAGGAGCATACTGTGGCATTAAGAAGCTCACTTGCCTCTTTATTATTTAATATTGGATATGAATATTGATTACATCAATGTTAATATGAGCTTTGATTCTTCAGAAATGCAACAAAATTTCATGTCAAGTTGAAGCAGGAAACAGTCAGTACACCTGGTCTGATGCTCTACCAGTGGAGTACACAAACTGGGCGGACGGTGAACCTTCAGGGTAAAATATAAAACTGTTTGCTAGTCATTTAAATTAATATTAACTTGTGCAATCAATTTTTAAACTCATGCTGTCCAACAGTGATACACAGGCCGGCTCATGTTCTGCGATCATCAAGGATTCATCAAATACATTTGGGAAATGGAGATCCCATGTGTGCAGATATGAACGTCCTTACATGTGTAAACGACCACTGAACAGTAAGATGGATTGTTTTGAAAATACACAAAGATGATATCTCTTATTTTCATTATAAAAGTGTAACAATGTTGTTTAGATTCTTTTCTTTTTACCTCTAACATTTTCCTGCTGTTCCCCTAAAACTCCCCTGCAGCCATCTGCCCTTCTGGCTGGCTGAGCTTCGCTGGCAGTTGTTACTGGATGGTCAGTAATATCAATCTGTTGACCACCTGGCATGATGCCAGCACCAAGTGCTCCGATATGGGGGCCCACCTGCTGATTATAAACAGGTAGGAACACTGTAACTTTTAAAAGAAGAAATAGCACAATCTTCCTCTTACAAATCCAAAGTTGAATTCATAAGCAGCCTGCTGCAACATGCATACAGACATTGTATGACAACCATCCTTAACGTTGCTAATGGCACCTAATGGTCGCTAATTTAAAAGACAATACTGAGTTGGTTTGCTGACTTTATGACCACATTATGTTTTGGCCAGTGACAGATAAACATTTCAATGGTTTTATCCCAAAAGGTAAAGCTGTATTCATTGATTTTTTTGGCAAAAGAACAAGCTGAAAACACAAGTTCAACATAATATTGGCATTATTAAGTTGCTATAGCACATGTTTTAGCAAGCAGTTGCCTATTTACACATCAAGCAGACAGAACAATGAGATGAATGTCCAATATTCACTCTCTTAGCTCTGTTTTTGGTCTCCACCCCTTCCTGAGGGGAATATCTATCTCTATAGCTGCTAAATGCTCAACTATTTTACTACTAGCTAGTAGCTTTGTCTGTTTGCCTTTTAGTGCAGTGTATAGTAGCTCTATCTGAGCTTTTGAACTTAAAACAGTTGACTGCTGTGGGCCAGAAAACCAAAACAATGAGCTAAAAGAGGCTAAAAGACTGAGTAGCTGAGCAGGACTGCAGGAGAACTGTAGAAATCTTACCCTGTCTGTCATTTTTGTCCTGTTCCTCATGTACAGTCAAGAAGAACAGTTCTTCATAAATGGGAACCTTCCAGACTTTCACCAAGTTGACATTCCTGACGTCTGGATCGGTTTATCAGGTACTCTACACACTATGTTTTGATGCTCACTGTGAAACAAAAACAAAAATGTCTTGTTATCTTTACAATTAATGTGATTTGTGAAAATGTGCTTTCCATTCATTTTGCGGTTTGTGATGTTACCAGATAAGGACCAGGACGGGGATTTCAAATGGGTGGATAAAGGAGCGATTACTTTTTCTAACTATGGTCCTGGTTGGCCTAGAAACACTGCAGGCACCTGGGACTGTGGACAAATCTTCACAGGTAGAATCTACCATTTTAGACCCAAACTGACACTTTGGCAGGCATTGCAAGACAAACATCAGTTCATGTTCTCTTCCAGGAAATTATGAAGGCAAATGGGAAACAACTAGCTGCTTCAAGAGCATGGGTTACATTTGTGAGATGACAGGTGGACAGAACATCAAACCAACTTCAGCTCCTGGTCAGTCAGATTTCATGTTTCCTCCTCACGTACTGACTAGCTAAAGCTGTGTTAATGGCTTTTTAATACAAGTTAATACATGTTTTTGCTTCAGATTCTCACTGTGACCCTGGATATTTGTTGTATGGGGACTTCTGCTATCACTTTGAGAGTGAGTCGGTGAAAAACTGGCAGGATGCTGAGACTCACTGTAGCAGAGAGCAGGGTCACCTGGCCAGCTTCCACTCAGAGGAACAACTGAGTTTCCTAATTGGTGAGCAGCTAAGAACAAATTCTAGTTCATCTAATCACATGAAATGATTTATCAAGAAATGATATGTTATATGTATATATATATATATGTTGTGAATGTGAAAATATTGTTCTTGGCTTTTATCTGCAGCTCACATGCCAGGGGAAGCCTGGGTTGGTTTGAATGATATCAATGTTGAAAACCAGTGGGTATACACCGATGGAAGTCCTGCGGTACGTGATGACGCCATGAACATATTGTTTGATACATATACCTTTAAACTGATATGAGTTTGACACCAATAAATTAAATAATCATCTTGAACAACCCCCATAATCACAAACATTTGGAAATCATGTAAGATCCTGTTCTCTCCTCAATGTTCCACTAATAAAATGCTGCAGTCTGACTGTGAAGCTGCTCATGATGAAGCAACATTTGTTTCTTTGGATATCAGGACCTCCTCCCATGGGCGCACAACCAGCCAGACAACTGGCAGGACAATGAGGACTGTGCGCACCTCAGAGGGATGGATCACCATGAAGCTGGAAAACTCAATGATGATTTCTGTACCTCCACTAAGGAATTTATCTGCAAAAAAGGTTTGATTATACACTACTTAAAGGTCCCATGGCATGAAAATTTCACTTTATGAGGTTTTTTAACATTAATGTGAGTTCCCCTAGCCTGCCTATGGTCCCCCAGTGGCTAGAAATGGCGATAGATGTAAACCAAGCTCTGGGTATCCTGCTCTGCCTTTGAGAAAATGAAAGCTCAGATGGGCCGATCTGGAATCTTCCCCTTATGACGTCTTTGCTTTGCCCGCCCAGAGAATTTGGCCCTCCCATGAGAAAGAGAGAGACATCATGGCTTGAAAACAAGCGAAGCATGGCAGTTGGTCAAGGCCACACCCCCACCCTCCACCTTGCCCCCCCCCCCTCTCCTCCTCAATAGCATTTAAAGCTACAGACAGAGAAATGGCACATCCTAAGTAAAGCTCATTGTGGGACTGGCTCTAGTGGCTGTAATTCTGCATCAAGGCTGAATTTCGGGACAAAGACTTCAGATACAGTATTAGGGGACCACTAAGGCCTACATAAAAGCATCCAAAGAGCAGCATGTCATAGGACCTTTAATTATCATATGCCTCTTGTGTTGTATTCATACTGTATTTTGTAGTGATTCTTTGCCTTGTCTCTCCATAGCCAAGGGACAAGGACCTCCTCCCCAGCCCCCAACATCTGGACCAGGTTAACTTGATACTACCCTGATCATTACACTTTAAGCATGCTCTGAGTCCGATAATATGTGTTTATATGGATATATGGACTGTTGTGTTTGTTACAGGATGGAATGAGAAATGTGGTTCTTGGATGGCTGACCCTTTTAATGACCACTGCTACCAGTTTAACTACCTGTCCATGAGGAAGTGGGCAGAAGCTCGGGCCGACTGTGTCAACCAGGGAGGAGACCTCGTCAGTATCACCAATCCCTTCGAACAGGCCTTCATCCAAGGTATGACCTTTACATGTACATCTTTACTCTTTGCTCTTTTACTGCTTCTCTCATGTGAGAGTTCACATGAGTATATCAACAGGTACTGTATATGCATAACAGTTTACTTGAATATACCACATAAGCTTTTTGAAGGACTACATTAAATCATGTCTTTGTCCCAATTATGTCTGGAATTGAAATATCATCAAGAAATAAGTTGTTTAATAGTTCATGAATAAAGTTGTACGTGAAGTGGTTCTTGTCAGGCAGTGTCACCTTGTTTTTACTTTCAATAACGTGTTCAATATAAAAAAAAGAATAAAGATGGAATATTCAGATATTTTCTAATACTACGATTTCTATTTCTCAAAATATTTCAATTTAATTCCACAGTGACTCTAATCATCTGTCATACTCTACCTAAAGTGTAATATATATATTGTAATATACTACCAATAAACAAATTTAAACTTTATTTACTTTTCATTTTGTGGTTGCTTTAAAGCCACTGTGTGACTATAGCATCTTTAAGACTATTCTGATGGCTTTTGTTTGTAGAAAAAGTGAGACAATTCTGGTGAAAATTGCTCTAGTCTGTAGTCTGTCTGTGTTGCTTTCCTGGGTGGGAGAAAGTGTAGTGGTGTGTATTGGTATATGCGACAGTGTTTACTTTAAATACTACCACCAGGGAGCAACAACAGGCATTTGTCAATTTCTGCACATAGTGCTTTTACAGAGGACTGACCTCCAGTGGTTTAACTTCTTACTTTGCTGCAGTGATCTACAACTGGACTCCAGGACACAGTGACATCAAACATACTTCTAAAACTTTTTCCCAGACAAAACTTTCTCTGGTAGAAAGAAAGTTTTCTGGGAATATTATTAAGCTTGACTTGCCCTAACTTGTATTTTGATGCTTCCTCTCAGGTGTGATCCGGCTGAGTCCCACAGGGATCTCTCTGTGGATGGGCGGTCATGACTCCGTCACCGAAGGCGGCTGGGAGTGGTCAGATGGTTCTCCATTCCGATACATCCGCTGGAGTACAGGTTAATTTAAAGCCAAATATATTCTGCACAATTTCTGTGAGCATATAAGAGTCATTGTTTTGCAGAAAAATGACAACTGAATTCCCATTCTTCATGTTTCTTCACAGGTAACCCAGACGACTATTACGGTGAAGACTGCCTGTCTATTTATATTAACAACGGCTACTGGAACGACGACAACTGTGAGTCCAAAAGAGGATACATCTGCAAGCGGAAAGGTAAGATATGTTGCTTTAATTTTTGTTGTTGACACTTGCAAACAGAAGACATTATTTAACCCTAACCCTATTTATTTAGAGTGATGACTGTAACACTATTCTCATGTTTCAGGAAAGACACCTGATCCTCCTCCACCTCATGATGGTAACAATTCCTCAATATCTGGCATGGCTTCTGCACAGTGAATTCTTAAAACAAAACAAAATGTCATGATCAGTTATATTTGCACATTAACTATATAACTACAAATGGCATGAAACAGTGATGAATTTGTCATCAAGTAAATACTTGAAGTGTGAATCCTTCCTGCTGCAGGTTTTATGACGGCGCTGGCGTGCCAGGACTCCTCTGCTGTCCTTCACTGTCCACATGAAAGTGTAATTAACATCCAGTCGGCTTTCTACGGACGAAAGAGTGATGACATCTGTCCACACCTGGATGGTTCAGGGGGAGGTGCTGCACAGTACTCAATGTCAATGTCTATTATTGCCTTTTGACAGGAAATCGTAAGCTGTAAAACACATATTAATGGGCAAATATTGATCTATGTTTAACCTAAATATAATCACTGTTCTGTAGGAAGCTGCACAGTGGAAGGTGTCCTTCCTCACATTAGAAAGCAATGTGACAACCATCCTTACTGCTTTGCATACGCCCATGTGGAGGTGGACCCCTGTCCCACAGTTTCCAAATACCTTGAGATCGTCTACAGCTGTGAACAAAAAGGTGGGGTCTTCTTTTCGTTTTTTGATTCATTTTAGCGGTTTAAAATCCAACCCCAAGTATCACAAAATGCCCCAGAATATTTTACAATCACAGCTTAAAGCTAATGTTTTGATTTGTGATTTGGCTGCTCACAGTGTGTCTGCAAGGCCTGGGTGTCGAGGACGGGAACATCACGGACTCCCAGCTCTCTGCTTCGTCCTCCACTGATCTCTTCACTCCCAATAAAGCTCGTTTGAATGGAAATTCCTGCTGGATGCCTTCAGGAAGCCGTATGTACCAACCCAGCTGTCACACATACAAATAACATCTTAATCGATTGTCTAAGGGGAAGACAGGGTTTCATCTTTATTTGATGTTGAATCGGTATCCTCACATTAGTCTCATTCTATATATAATGTCTTCCAGCAACTTCAAGCTGGATCCAGGTAAACCTGGGCCAGACCAGAAAAGTAACAGGAATAGTAATCCAGGGTTGTCCTAAAAATGACCACTGGCTCACCAAATTTAAGATCCAGCACAGTACGGACGGAACAAGCTGGACTGACTACACTGCTGACGGCCAGGTGAGTAAGCAGAGACAGCCACCTGCTGAACTTAAACCCTCCTGGTTCAAAACCAAACCGTGAAGATGGAGAACAGTTTGTCATTCTGGATTTCCTTGATTTCCAGTTTTTCCCAGGCTCAACAGACAGAAACAGTCCTGAAACTCAGCTATTGGGTACACCTGTGTCAGCCCAGTATGTCCGCATCCTCCCACTGGAGTTCAGCGGTCAGGCAGGCCTTCGCTTCGACGTCTTAGGGTGCACACCAGACTGTAAGAAAAACACTTCAAAGTAAACGTTATTATCCTGCAATGGGAAATTCATGTGGTCTTACAAATGTATAGTGTTACATAAACCTATAAATTAAAAAAATAAATACTATATTTATTATTGTTGTTAGAATCTGCTGTGATAGCGTCGTCACAAATAAACACCGATGGTCAATAATGAAAAATTGTGGTTCAACAGATGCAATCACATGCGCCAATGTGCCCAATTTCAACTTTGCCAATGATAAAATGACGTAAGTGAAACCTGAAATAACATTTTTACACATATAGTGATGTACTTCATATTATATGTAGTCTTTGTATTCTGTTCTGTGTGATATTTTGTGAGATTTCTGTTCATCATACACACTGAAGCAACAGATTATCATGTCTTTCAGTGTCCATTGTCCAGCTAGCTGTGCCAACGCTTATTACAGAGTGTATGGCACTACAGTATATCGTGGGGTATGTGAGTGTATTGTCTAATCTGTATCACAACTTCAGTACAGTATTGAGGAAAGATTTTTTTTATATATATATATAAATATATATTTCTCTCTCTGCTCTGTCTCCTCTAACAGGACTCAAACATCTGTGCTGCAGCTATACATGCTGGAGTAATATTAAATGACATCGGAGGAGACTGTACTTTGTTGAAAGCTGCAGGACAGAACTTTTATGCCGGCTCCACCAGGAATGACATCACCTCAAGACAGTAAGCAACAGAGTTTCAAACTAAATCCCTTTTTCGTGCAACAGTCCTGGGAGGCTAATTTAGTAACGCATTTATTTTTCTACAGATTTGATGGAAACTATGCTGTGTCGTACACTTTTGCAGATGGTGGTGAGTTGAGATGCATTTACTAAATGAATCTCTTTCCTCTGAGCAGACAATTCTTTGTGTGTGTGTGTGTGTGTGTGTGTGTGTGTGTATTTTTTTAGTTCACGATGATTGCACTGATTCTGAATTCTATCCTACAGAGCTGAGGTGTTCAGGGCCTGACTGGTACGAGTTTGGAGACTTCTGCTACAAACCTTTTGAAGACAAAAAAACATGGCATGGTGCCCAGCACACCTGCAGGGCTATCGGTGCTCAACTCGTATCCATCCTCTCGATGAAGGAGCAAAGCTGGCTGGAAAGCTACTTGTACATGGGTATGGAGCTGGAAAAATAGGAGATTAAAGCTGGTTTAATTAGAAAAAAAGTAGAAAGGAAGTTGAAGGAAAAGGTAACACCTGTATTCTCTCCCACATAAAGCATTTAGGGGTAGTGATTAAATTTAGACTCCGCCAGTTTGTGGCTTTTGGTAGGCTGCTTAGATAGAGAAAAGAAAAAGAAAGCACATTACAAATATCTAATTGAATTTATTCCGAGGTTGTTGTTTTTTTTTTACAGCCACCAGTGACGTGTGGACTGGTCTGAATGACCTGGTTGTGACTGGTATGTTCACCTGGTCTGATGATCACACGGTGACCTTCACTTACTGGGCTCCAGGGGAACCCAACAACCACGATGGGTTCAGTGAAGACTGTGTTGAGATGTTGCACCAGGTGAGAAGGATTGAAATAACAGTCTCATATACTAGTAATATACATTTTATACTACAGATTCAAAGCCAAAATCAGACCAAGTGTATCTTTATTCTTTTTTATTTCTTTTTTTGCAGTGAATTGTGGTCATTTTTATGTTAATTTACTCTTTTCCAGACTGGACGATGGAACGACGTGTCCTGTACAGAACTCAATACCTACATATGTAAAATGCCCAAAGCACATTACCCAGTGCCCTCTGTAAAACCCACTGTGTACGGGTGTCCTCAGGTAGGACAAACTCTACCCATACATTTTTTCTAATTTTTCTGTTCTCTATCCAAGCTTAGACCTGAGTAATGATACTATAAAAACAGTTTATGTTAACGAGATACGTCTGTGATATGTGCCAGGGCTGGGATGCATACGGCTACTCCTGCTACTGGATGGAGGAGACCACCAGGAGCTGGGCAGAGGCTAAGGATTTCTGTAAAGAGCAGGACGGCTTCTTACTGCACATTGGAGACATGTGAGTGACAACCTATCCCCATTCCTATTGTCCACTTTTTTGATGAATGAAGTCAGTTTCTTTATTTATTCAGAATGTTTGAACTACCTCACTTGTTGTTACAT
Source organism: Sander vitreus (assembly GCF_031162955.1). Lineage (NCBI taxonomy): Eukaryota > Metazoa > Chordata > Actinopteri > Perciformes > Percidae > Sander > Sander vitreus. Next base: position 10,376,323 of record NC_135870.1, on the reverse strand, counting down.
TCTTGCCTAAAGGTTTTCAGACTTCTTTACGTTCCACTGTTCTGGACAGCAATAGTGTAACACATTATTTGCAGGGGCACAGTTGTATTAATTGTTCCCTTCCCGTCATCATTTAAGGATGCGTGCCATGTGGAGTGTGTGGGAATTAAATGTTATTGTGATGTCTCCCTTTAGAATTTCTCTTTATCACATTTCTGATCTGTAACTTGTTAAAAGACAGGATAAATTAATAATGGTGGCAGATTTAGCGTTTTAAAGATTCGGTCATGATAAAGGAAAAACCTGGTTGGCCATAGATTTTAATTGAATCTATTTGTCTTTTTCCTGCAGTTATGAGCAGGCACATTTTACAGTGGCACTGTCAGGAAAGACGGGTATGTGGTGGATCGGTCTGCGTGCTAAAGGAGAGGCAGGTGGAGGGGTCGACTACATCTGGGACAACGGCTTACCTCTCACCTTCACTCACTGGGACAGAGATCAGCCAGGTACAGCACTAACTAAACACTAACCCTAATATCAGCTGGACAGGATGATACATGTATGATACAGTACATACACATTGGAAAATGTCCTTTCTGTCTCTAGATAACGGGGATGGGACTTGTGTGGCTATGACAACGGGTCAGATTGGTGGTTTCTGGGATGACCAGCAGTGCTCAGAGAAACACGCCTTTGTCTGTGAGAAACCGAGGCCTGACATCACCCCACCCACTAAGCCCCCGACTCCTCCTCCTGCACAGGGCTGTGCTGATAGCTGGACGGCTCTGCCTCACTTCAGAAACTGTTATAAGGTATATAAGGAAGTGAATTAAACACGATTCTCTGTGGGGGGACTAAATTAATGGCTAATCTATTGCAGCTCTTCCACAATGTGGACTGGTCCAAGAAGAAGAGCTGGGGGGCAGCACATGAGGACTGTGTCGCCAGAGGAGCTAACCTGGTCAGCATCCACAGTCAGGAGGAGGAAGAGTTCCTGTCTCTGTACAGCAAAGGCAGCAGCAAGTGGATAGGCCTCAAGCTCAACCCAACAGAAGGAGGTGAGTATAATGTGTGTTTCATACACACATGTCCCTGGTGGATGGTAATTGGGATACAAATAAATAATACACACAAAAAAAAACCCTCATGACTATTCCCATCATGTAGGTTATTCTTGGAGCGATGGCACACCTCTCTCTCACACCAACTGGGGCAGCGGGGAGCCCAACGACCACGAGGGCCGTGAGGAGTGTGTAGAGATGGTGAGCAGCAGCAACGGGACCTACTCCTGGTGGAACGATCTCAACTGTGACGCTCACCAGGACTGGATATGCATGATTACTAAAGGAAAGAACCCCATCCTGCCCCCAGTACCCCCACCTCCACTCCCAGGTAAACCGTTCCCACAATGCCCTTGTCCTACCTGCATGAACAAGTTTTTGTTCAGGTGTCAAAGCAATTATGAATGTTCATTTAGAGCTGAATCCAGGGTACAAGTGGCCGAAATGGGTTTCCTCAGGAGGGTGGCTGGCGTCTCCCTTAGAGATAGGTGAGAAGCTCAGTCATCCGTGAGGAGCTCGGAGTAGAGCCGCTGCTCCTTTGCGTCGAAAGGAGCCAGTTGAGGTGGTTTGGGCATCTGGTAAGGATGCCCCCTGGGCGCCTCCCTAGGGAGGTGTTCCAGGCACGTCCAGCTGGGAGGAGGCCTCGGGGGAGACCCAGGACTAGGTGGAGGGATTATATCTCCAACCTGGCCTGGGAACGCCTCGGGATCCCCCAGTCGGAGCTGGTTAATGTGGCCCTGGAAAGGGAAGTTTGGGGTCCCCTGCTGGAGCTGCTACCCCCGCGACCCGACCCCGGATAAGCGGATGAAGATGGATGGATAGATGGATGGATGGATTTAGAGCTGAGGTAGCAGAGAGCAACTTTTACAAAGCTTAGATTTTAATGTTTGACAAGTGTGAAACTTTACCTTCGATACAGCATGTTTGGCAATATTTATCTGGGCAAAAATGTGTTTCATTCCAATTAAATAAAGGCTGGTTAATTAGTATTGTATGGCAAAAATAAATACATTCTAAGAAAAATACACTACAGGTAAAACAGCAGCAGAGGTGAAAAGAGTAGAATTACGGTATGTTTGCTACATATAAATAGTGGCACTGTTACTTTATTGCAATGTCTTTCTTCGGTAAAACATTGATTATCAAGATTTCAAGCTAAAATAATAATAAAAAAAAATAACACAGTCAATGTCAAAGGCCATTTACAGCCAACTGTAAATTAATTAGCTACTCCTACTCGTTTGATACAAAGTGCACTTTATTTACCCTCCTATATTTGAGTGTCGCATTTCTGAGTGTCACATTTATGCACAATGTAGTAAAATTCCCCACAATGGAACAAAAAAAAGTATCTGCGAACAATCCCACAAAGCAATTCTTCTTTTATAGATGCAAAAATTACAGCCGTGCGACACTACCTCTCTCAGTAATGATGCAAAATGATGATGATTTATAAGTGTCAGAAATGTTAATGTATTGCTCACTATAGTATATACTGAGTTTCTGATATATATAAATATGGGATTAATAAATGTAGCCCGATGGACCCGACATACCTCATATATATTTATGTGGTAGGCTTTTTGTAAGTGTAATGGAGTAAAATAATGAGCAGATCATATTCATGTTTGTTTCCTCAACCCTCAGCTCCTGATTGTGGTACTAACCTTGGCTGGAGGAAGAACAACAACATCTGCTACTACTACAACGACACCGACATTGTGGACTTCCATACGGCTATGAGACGCTGTCACCAGGAGAAGGCCTTACTCGTGTCCATCCTAAACAAAGACGAACAGGCATATGTTAACAGCATGGTACGCCTCTTTTTCTTTAAAAGATAATACTGTAATATGTTACAGTGAAATATGTTTGTGTCATGTTGTACTGCCTTCCAGGTGGGGACAGGCCAGGTGGCTGCAGCTTGGATTGGAATGAGGATGTTTGGCATTGCTGGTGGAGAATACACGTATGTGCATTTCTATGTGTTGGCGTTGAGGTGAATTTAAAGGGAGAACCTCTCTAGAATTTGCATGTTATTTTCATAATCTTGTACTGCTCAGTTTTTTTTTCTCAGTTTTTTATAATCTGAGCAGCAGACAACATGTGGTGAGAATGGCATTACAGACAAATAAGTGCCAAGACATTATGACAGCACTCACATTAAATTAAGTGAAATATAAAGACATGTTTCGATTTAAAGCAACACAAGTCCCTAATTCAATATCAATAGAAAAACTCCAAAATGTGTCAGGCTGATGGCTTCATCAATTTGAGCCTTGGTGCTGTGAGGTCTGTACAGTAGATGTTGATATTCCTGTCCAAATCACTGCAACAGCACTATGTAAATACTGTTCCAGGGAGGTATTTCTCTTTATAATGTGCACATAAAAGGTCAATGCCAAGTTTCTCTGTTTTATCTGCACAGGTGGGTGGATTTCTCCCCTGTGACGTACACTCACTGGGGTCCAGGTGAGCCCAACAACGCCAACGGGGAGGAACAGTGTGTTCAGATGAACAGACATCAAGGTATTAAAATTATAATTATTGTGCTGAACGGTTTGCTGAACAGACTCCTGTTGGTGATATTTACAATGAACTCTGGCTTGTTAAGGTGGATGGAACGATGCCAACTGTGGTCGGGCTGCAGCAGGTTACGTCTGCAAGAAGTTCCCCGGAGATATTCACACCCCTCCTCCACCCACACAGCCCTGGGAGGGCAACTGCCCGGCAGGTAACACACACTAAATATAAACACGAAACCTACTAAATTCTTTGTGTTATTTAAAACAAAATGCAGGTTATATGTAGATGTATGTCATATGTTAGAGCACAGTTTCTCAAAGTGCAGCACTTAGTCATCATACTTTTTTTTTAATTTGACATACTACACTATGACTTTCTATGGCGTTTTAATGACATACTACATTATGATATATTTTTTTGCATCAATGTTGTTAAGTACCTTTATTTATCAGGTATTTACTCAATGGATTATCCAAAAAAGACCTGTGTGGTTATTTTATTTGTAAACTGTATTTCAACCAAATGTAGCCTACTATTTATCAATATGAAATTAGATAAATTATGTAACATTTTATCTATATTGTCTCCGAGAGTATTCTGAAGTCATTTCCCAATATCAAGATGTGAGCAAGACACATTAAAATGGGCTGTTGTTGTTTGGAGCTGGCTGCTCCGCCTTATCCATTGCTTACTACACATCATTATTGCATTAAAAATACAAATACATGTGTTTACCATCAAGCTGCGATTATACAACCAATAACCATCAATGAAATATGATTCCTACAGTGTAACCTAGTTACCTTCCTTTCCTCCAGGTTGGATGCGTTTCAAGGATAAATGCTTCATGTTCAAAGGGAAGAAAAATGACATTAAAGCCAACTGGTCTTATGCTCGGAACTGGTGCAAAGACCAAGGAGCAGAGCTGGCAGTTATTGATGACCAGTACGAGAATGGTAAGCTAGATCTATGAGAAGTAAACAGTCCAGTGGCTCCAGGTCAAAGAGACTGCTGAATTGTCATCCTCTCCTCTCCTCCAGACTTTATTTCTAGTTACCTGAGGGACCTGAAGGGTCCCACATGGATCGGCCTGTCAGATCTCTTGTTAGAGAATCAGTATGCCTGGAGTGACGGGGTCAGCCCTGTGCTGTACACCAACTGGAACGACAAGGAGCCTAACAATGCAGGAGGAACGGTGAGAATACTTTCCTTACACTACAGTTATTTATGATACTGTAATTGGAGCAAAGCAGGTGGGGAATTATGGGGTGCCAAATGTAAAAGTTCAGTTACAATTTTTTAGCTGATAAATTTTCAACATTTAGCTCACTTTCCTCACATTTAGTGCATTTTCCTCACATTTGAGATAGAAATTATATTATATATTATATATATATATATATATATTATATATATATAAAAATATATATATATATATATAAATATATATCTAAATGTTAAATGTTAAATCTAAATGTTAAATCTAAATCTAAATGTTAAATCTAAATGTTATATTTAAATCTAAATCTTAAATATATATCTAAATATTATATCTAAATCTTAAATATATATCTAAATGTTAAATCTAAATGTTATATCTAAATGTGTCGCCAAGTGTAAAGCTAAATATTTAGAAAATATTCAAATCCCCAAGGAAACCACGCCCCCTGCGGTGGCTGCACCCAGTGATGCCCCAGCAAGGGGTATCTCTGCTGTAGCCAGTGGGTACTTGGAAAGATTGTGGAGCAGCTGAACTAATCAAAATAATAATTGAATTATGATTGATTTAAAACAACTCATATATATATATATATATATATATATATATATATATATATATATATATATATATATATATATATCTCATTTCTGTCTCAAATGTGAGGAAAATGCGCTAAATGTGAGAAAGTGAGCTAAATGTTGAAAATGTATCCGCTAAAAATTTTTAACCAAACTTTTACATTCGGTACCCCATAAGGAATAGTGTGAATCTTGTACTCACAAAAGACAGACAGCACTAACACCTATACACATGAAAGCTGATGTATATAGTTTGATATCTTGAAGCTTCCTTGTCCTTCTCAACAGGAACACTGTGTGGCGATGGCTCACAGTCACCTGGTGAGCGGCAAGTGGAACGATGACTCCTGTCATAAGGATCATAGCTTTGTCTGCTACAGGAAGAAATGTCAGTAAACACTCTAGTTGTTATACTTTCTGCTCAAATAACAATTTCCTTTTAGTAAGAAAAACAGAAAACATCCCGAACATTTAGCCGTTAAATCCCTGTTCAGATCTTACTGAAAGACATTTCTGCATTCATATCTGCTTCCACATCAGCGAGCAGCATCAATCCTCCACCCCCAACCAAGAGCCCCTGCCCAGCTGGCTACATCTCCTGGTACCAGAACTGCTACAAGCTGGTGGAGGAGCCGGCGACCTGGGACACGGCTCAGACGTCCTGCGAGCAGCAGGGAGGCGACCTGGCCAGCATCGACATGAGCTACGACCAGGCTTTCGTCGCTGGAGTGGTCCTGCAGGGCAGAGCCGACGCCTGGATCGGACTCAGACGCAAGGTGCTGTCATAGAGGGAACACACAAAAGTTAACCTAAAATTAATTAAAAAGACATTCAAGCCCTGAAAACTTGGTTTCCAATCCAAACTACTTATATATAAATAAGCAAAAAGCAGAGTTAAAAGCATCCTTAAGTTTTCTTATTATTTAAGTTTAACACTCAAAAGCTCAGCTAGTGTCAGGTCAGACTAAACAACCCACTAACTTACCAGGAAATGAATCAATACAACAATATAAAAATAATCCACTAAAAGTAAAAGTCCTGCATTCAAAATCCTACTTAATAAAAGTACATTAGTATAATCAGCCAATAATACAGTTTGGCATTGACGTTATTGAAATAAAACCATATGAAAAGTTTAGAGAGGAACTGTTTCTTTGGTGAAACTGCAGTTGGGAAAATATCTGTAAACTTTAACCAATAAACCCAAGCTTATATTTTCTTGTAATGTAGGATGATGGCTCCTACACGTGGACAGATGGCTGGCCAGTTTTTTTCACTCAGTGGGGACCAGGAGAACCCACTAACATTAAGGATGAGGGCTGCGTGAGTATGCATGCTTCACGCGCGTTCCACGGGACCTGGAATGACACTAAGTGTGACAAAGCTAAACCCTACATCTGCAAGATCTCCTCAGGTATGTAACAGAACTGACTTTTTCTTTTTCCTTCCTGTTCTCTAATCTGTCTTTTACACATAAAAAGATTAATTCATTCTTGAAGCGTTGATGATGTAACTTATATCATCCCTCAGAGAAACCGCCGCCGACTCCTGCCCCTGGTGACGGGAAGTGTCTGCCATTCTGGATACCCTACGGCCGCTACTGTTACTATGTGCACAACGGTAAGCAGGGTTTCTCTTGGCCAGACTCCCTTCACTACTGCCAGTCGGCCAAGGCAAATCTGGTGTCCATCCACAGCAGAGCGGAGGTGGAGTTCCTCAGGAACCTCAACTACACCAAATATCACAACATCTGGATCGGCCTCACCAGGGACCGCAACTGTGAGTGTAGAAATGAACTTGGACTTTGATGACTTGGACCTGATCTTTAAATTACATGGATATATGTGCACTAACCTTTTTTGATGCTGCACCTTGTACGATTTTCTAGTTGGCTGGGGCTGGACAGATCATACGTCTCTGGGCTTCCTCAACTGGGCTCAGGGTGAGCCCAATGCAGCCTTTCACCCTGGGGAGGTGGACGAGGAGAACTGCGTGGAGATGTACCAGGACGGACGCTGGAATGACAACAACTGCCTGCAGAAGAGAGGCTTTGCCTGCCGCCACCGCCAGTGTAAGGATATTTAAAAAAAATTGTTTGACATTTGGATAAAATACAGAGGCCCTTTTCTGCAGCCTTCATTTTTAGTTCTCAAAGCTCTCAGCAGAAAAAAAAGTAAGTAAAGTTTCTAACTGTGACATAATAAACAGCAGATTAACAGATTCTTTGTGTGAAACCCTATTTTCAGATTATACAACAGATGATGGCGGTAATCCAATTTTCCCCACCGATGATCCAAACGTCAACAGTAAGTGGGACAAAGTGCCAAAGACAATTTCCTTAAGTCATTTTTTTTTTACCTTCTACTTTTCTTTCCCAGTTTATTCAGTTGTAATTAACTAATGACATGTTCGAATGTTCTTTAAAAACGGTTAAAATTAAAAATATATTTTCAACCTGCTGACGCATCTGCTATATGTTTGTACAGATGGAGGGGTGATAGCCGGCGCCATCATTGCAGCCATTGTGGTTTGCAGCTTGATAGCTGGATTGCTGTACTATGTTTTCAGCGTCCGAGGCTATAAACTGAGCGGTTTGAGCCTGCCAATGAAAACAACCACTCCCGTTGATGTGGTAAGTTATTGATTAGCCTGTAATGGTAGAGTGTGAACATGTGATTACGTTTTTATGGGAGTAAAAATGCTAAATTGTGTCATTCTTCTGTTGCAGCCTGCTTTCACCAACCCCAACTTTTCAGGAGAATCAGACACATAGACCATCATTTAAGTTTTGTGCAGTACATTGAATTTTTTTCAAATCAGTGATAGTGTAATTTTTAAGTCTCCAGAGTGCTATAAGATTGAACTCTATTGTATATATTGTAATACACTAATAAAAAACTAAAACTTTGTTTTAAAGTGTCACACTTACATTTTTGGGGTGCAACAGTTGTAATTCTTGTTTCCTTAATAAAATGAGTAAACAACAATAAATTAAGAGATAACAACAATACATTAATTTCCAGTGTTTATTCATCTCTGTACACTGCAACACAAATTCTTTACATATTTCACAAAAGGAAAAAAAGCATCCTTCAAAAACCTTTCTAACATTTTTTTCCAGTAAATAATTATTTGGACAAGAAGTGTAAACTTGTTGCAGAGTAATTCATAAATGAAACACCAACAATCGAGGATGATGGAAATAAAGCCACATGTTGGAAAAGACAAAACAGTTGAAGTTGCACTATTATGTCCAATGCCAAAATGACCCTGTACGCAACGTAGACATCTGCTGTAAGAAACTCTAAAGATCATTTCCATCAGCAGCCTGCTGATGATCGGTACACAAAAATAATCCCAAATGCCGTGGCACCAGTGTACTCGCTTCTTAATTAAAAAAATATCATTTGTGTGAGAAAATAAAGTCAGGAACACTTAGTGATCCTCGTTTAGCCCTTTTATCGTGTAATTGCACACAGACACACCAACTGAATTAAAGAAGCGAAACATTTCCAAACCCAATAGTATTCATTTCAAGAAATGAGCTATTTTAATGTGCTAATCTAAAGCAAGGTTTTTTTCTTCCCACATTTCATATGGATTATTATTGTGTCCCTGGTAATTTGTGATAACTACGTCAACACCTTACTAAAAACGTTGAACCAACAAAACTCTTGCTTTATTGCTTCAAATCAAAGTTGCAATAAACCAGTAAAGACTAGCACAGTCCTGCAGGTCTTGGGAACGTGTTGTTCTTTTGTCCAATAACGCCCTGAAATTAACAACAAATACTCAACAAAGTGCATATTTTAATAAGCTACAGTTTGGCTTTTTATTCTACTCCCACAGATTTAGTAAACATATTGCAACTCAACTTTTTCTTCTCAACATAATTGTGGGAAACAGAGGAAAGCAGTTTCCTGATGCAAAAACAAATAAAGGGAACACTACTGTAGTTTCATATCTGCTGAACGACCGGTAGTCTTACTATACTTGAAAGGTAACTCAAACTGACAAACATGGCCAATGTCAAACACTACATCCACCACTATACCTAAGGAAAGTCTGGGATGTAAAATTATCCTTCCTCCCCCCCTTTTATGTTCTTGCAAGAAGTTAAGATGACTTTGATGCTCGTACAACTTCCATTAGAAGGAGGGCACAAGTGCAATTCTTTTTAACAGGATGACAAGAATAAAATCTAGTCAGCTCTTTAAAAATTCCCATCATTATTCGTTACGACACAGACAAGAGTCAAGATGCAAACGAAGAAATGTTTATGCCTTGAAATTCCATCGATGCTACAGTTACACCTGATACACAATGACGTCTTCATTCATCAAAGACTGAACGTTGCGGGTACGCCTCCCCTGAAATCATAAAACCTTTCCTACCTTGCCTCCTTATCTCATTATTCATGTCCAGATGTATCCTTGTTATGGGCAGCACTCAATAATCTATACATAATTCAACATACATCCAACATGCACTTTGCCCTGGTAGGACAAACGTCTAATTAATAGTATGGCACTTTTTTATCCTTATGAATGCAATTATGATGGCACAAAAAGTGTGTTTCAATCTAACCAGAGCCGAGTAAACCTGGCAACACTCATTTGAAAAACTGAAAATACAGATGCCAACAAGGTGTAAGCTAAAAAAGAATAAACTGATTTTATATTAGTGCTTCTGCAACAATCTCCCCATATTTGTCTCTACTTCCTACATAGTCAAGATGAGACCGTGTCACCAATACAAATGTTATAAGAAATGACACCTGAATTCTCATGGGTAATTCTCCCTGATTTGTGGGAGAAAATGTAGGATTTACTATACAAAACCCTGGAATCCAAATCAAACCAATCATTCAGACTGAAACAGGGAAACTTAATCTCTTTTTTAAGAGAAATTAAGTACAAAACATGATACTTTTGAACAATGATTTTTGTGCCTTAAAGTAACATTAATAACAAAAGTTGTGTTAATAAATAAGATCTCAGTCATGACTTGCACCACAACCACATGATAAGGCTGGGGAGAATTATAGAGCCACCAAATTGCACTTTTGGTTACATTTGATCTGCTTACATCCAAATAAGTTAAGGTCACTCCTGAATAAAGAGCTGTGAATCACACGATTCCACACCTTAACTGATGACGAAGAAGAGGAACAGCAAGGTACAATGTAGGTGCAAGACATGAAATATGTGAATAGCAGATGTAACCCATGTTCATGAAAGTGTGAGAAAGAGAGAGACACCAAAGTGGACATGAGAGAAAACAATAAATAACAAGTGCAATGATCAGTGTGGTATCATTACATCACATGAGGACATCTTTGTCTACCGTTTTTCGATGAGTTAATATCCATGTGAAGTAAAGAAAACTGGCACGAGCCTAAGGGATCAGAGTTGAACACACTGAGGTGAAGTAAAGAGAGAGGGGCAGCTTGAAGGGTTCGCAGGTTGATGGTCACTTTACCTTCTGGCTGTCCAGCCTCAGCCAGTGGACGCCTTGTCTCGTGTAACGGACCATAGAGCTCATACTTGACGTTAGGCTCAATGGGCCCATAACTGTGTCCAGCTCTGCCAGCATACCTGAAATATACAGAAACATTAAAAGCACTGAACACCAAAACAACCATTAGCAGAACTAAAACACTAACATGACACTCTGATTCGTCCATCTATTACAGAAATTGCTTTTTGGCTTGAATTGAAATGCACCAAATGAATCTCATAGCCTGGTACCATCGATGTGTGTAGTGTGTCCTGTATTAGGTTGTTGCTGAAATTAGAGGCTGTAATCTAGGCATAACTTTTGACTCTGATCTCTTTGAATGCTCATGGGACAAAAGTGGTGCAGTCCTGAGACACTTAACCAAGACTAGGTCATTCCTTTACTTTTTTGCAGATCTAGAGAAGGTCCTCATCATGCTTTTATCTCCTCCAATCTTGACTATTGGAAGACATTTTATTTTGGTCTCAGTAGGTGAAACATCCGGAGACCGCAACTTACACAAAAAGCGCAAGAGTAAGAAGCCATGTCACACACCAATCCCTGCAGCCTTTAACTGGTCACCTGTGAGTTATAGATTTTTTGTTGTTGAGATTTTCCTGATATATCTGTGATCTGCTATCTCCCTGTGAGCCTGATCGCTGCTTGAGTATCAGTATGCTCTGTATACTCTTTTAAATCTCTTCTTAAAACTTGAGATTTTATTTACTTAAATTACGTATTTACTGTACTGTAAACTTAAAAAATATTATTGTTAAAAAAGTATCCTCATTTAATCCATTTTATTTTAAGGCTGTGTCACAACAAATATCAAGCAGCTTTTAAGATTCATGTAGCTTCTTGCCTTAGAAGAGTTTTCGATTTAGCTTAAAAGTTTGGGAACACCGTCTATTTTCCATCCATTCTTACCGCTGCCTTTTTGTGCCAGCTCCTCCGCCTGCTCCCAGATGTCATGCGCGCTCAAGAATAACATAGTGATGTTGACGTAGGTGAATGCCACCTGTCCAATGGCCTGGGGAACTGCCACAGTGCTGCCGACAGTATCCACAACCAACCCGCTGCCACTGTGGTGGGAGCCCGGACCGGAACTGGTGGATGTGTTGGCTGGAGACGGCATGTTGGGCTTGTAGGACGGGGTGTCTGTGACTCTAAAGGAAACAGGGACAAGACTTTTTACGTGCCACAACCATGACAGCTAAGTGCAAGTATGCCCAAACAGTGAATGTAACATGCAAACTAGATGACTTACTTTGGTGTTAAAACAGGAGGATCAAGAGTTGAGTTCTGAAAGAGGTCCAAATTTAATTGGCAAAAAAAAACATTAACTATAATGTATGTATCTATACATAGGAGCTACTTTTCCAACTCAGTAAAACTACTTAATTAAATTTTGCGTTAATTAGATATTACTTATAATTGCAAATCAATTAAACTGGCAATAAGGAGTTATGGTAATACATTAATACTTACACTGAAGTGATCAGTGAGGGTCTTTGAATACTTGAGTGCAGTTTTGTGTTTGTGGCGAAACATGGTCATCTGCAGGAGAGACTGGCACTTCAAACTACAAGACAATGAAATGTTTTTAAATTATTCATAATTCAAATGATTTATTAAAGAAAGCAGACTATTTTTGTGATATACTATGACTTTATGACCTACTATACTATGACTTTGTTTGACATACTATGCCATTTTTGTGACATTTTTATGCGTTATACTATGAGACTTTTTCTATGACTGTCATTTTTAATGACATATTAGACTTTTCTTATACAACTTTTTTATGACATACTATACTATGGCTATTATGACTTTTGTATGACATACTACAACCTCCAGAATGATAATGGAGTTAAATATCTCTGATTAATAAATGACAACAAATGAACATTTAAAATAAAGCTAAAACAGGAGACAAACCACAACCATCGCATCATATTTTGGGATGACATGAGAAATACTGCTGTGTGGACAAACAGCACATGAAGTATCATCTACACCTTACCATAATGCTAAAAAGTCCTTTTCTGAAGGTGAAGCACAGGGGTCCACTGAGTTTGAAAGTTTCAGTACAAACCTGAGAGAGTGGAGAATGTGGCAGTAAAAGTACTGTAATGCATGACTCAATTTCAGTTACTGAGACAAAACCTTCACGTTACAGCTTGAAATTTAACTTGGATTAAAAAAAAAAAAAAACACATCTCTATCTATGACCATGACAAGGTTAAGAGCCTACTGTGCACTCTATTGCTTTCCAAATATGCAAACTAATAATTACTTACGACTAATAGAGTAGATAATGATAAAAGTGGTTTCGTACTTGAGCAGTTCCACTGTCTCTGCAAACATAGTGTAGGAAGACATTGAAATTTGTGGATCTTTTTCCATCGCAATGCCACTTTCAACAAAGTACATGGCTGCATCCAGGTAGTTGAAAGCTTTACTGTGCTTATCGGACTACAGAGAGAGCAAAAATAAATACAATTTGGTTATACATTTCTTGTATCACTGGGTAGAATGCAGTAATTTTATTAGATTAACTCAAATCAAATAAAAAGAGAGAACCTACTTCTGCATCTGCTTTGTGCTTCAGTTTTTTGGCCTCCTTTATGTAATGCTTTACAGGATAATGCCTACAGGTAAAATAAGCTTTATTAGAGGACTTACAACAATATACAACTAACAATTCAGAACAATAAAAGTTGTCATCACATACAAAATGCATGCATTGTTCCTAATAAAACTGTGGCAACAACTGCATTAAAATCAGAGGCAATAGCTTTAATACCAATACGGAAATGTCATATTCTGAAAAATAAACTAAACAACAATGAATTATATTTACTAAAAAGGTCAAAAAATATATGAAATAGCTACAATTTTTAAGCTGTGCCTAACAATCTCAAAAGTCAAGATAACAGTATGAATACAACACTTTATTACAGCCATCCAATTCGCCCATTCTCCCACTCCCTAAAATCCCATCAATTGCCAACCAAAAATGGGTCATTTTAAAAAGGCAGTCAGCAGTGAACATTTATGACATTGAGGGTTGGATTGATATATTCATGCACTTTACATTTAAGTAAAAAGAAAAAAATCTTTAAAAGACAGAGGAGACAAAGGCCACACAGGAGAAAAAGAGTATGGAAAATTGATCTCAGTTATGATGCAGATTTGGTTATACTTTGAAAAAGTCATTTTATCTCTTACTGTAGCTTTTAAAAAGGACAGCAGGGAAGTTCCCATTACATGTGGCACCAAGTAACATCAAACTTAATTTAAAGGTTTTGGTACACTGTTCAAACTGTCTCTGGACAATATTTCGAAATGGTCTCTGTTCTGTGAATTTTCTTTACCCATGGAAAAACTGACACAACTAGATTAAGTCTGGAAATAGAGGAAATATCACATTTTGGGGAGAAAATTCCAGCTAGGTCCAGACACAGAACCGACTTTTAGGGGACACAACAATTTTTTAGAAAAACAGTATTTTAGAACAACTTAACAGCTCAGCAGAGAGGATTTTTACCTGTCCTCAAATCTGACCAAGGGCCTGTTGCTCAAAGCTTCCCTTGTAGGTTTTGATGATGATGGGATGGCGAGGCTGCTCTTTGGGGGCTTCTTCTAAGATTTCATGGCAGATATTTGGTTACAATTTGAATGGTTCCCCTTTTCATGTAAAAAAGCATTAGTAAGCCTTTTTCACTGGTTACAGTCATGAGAATTTGCAGAGGCTCGTCTCGGGAAAAGAAGCAATATACTAATATTTGTAAGCTTGGTGCTTATATACGGTTACCTTTTCAAAGTGTGGGTGTTCTGCGTGCTTTCCACTGCTCTTCTTGTGCTTATGGGTGTCTATGCTCTTCACAGCCTCCTTACTAGACTCCTGGGCCTCTCCAGTACTGCGTCTGTGCACTTTTGGACCTTTAGCAGCATTTTTGGGAGTCAGAGGCTGCTGCAAAGGAACAGGAATTTTCTTTGCCTTCTTTCGCTCTCTGTCCTCTTTTGAATTGCTGGAACATCTGTAGTTGACAAAATCAGAGAGCTTGTGTGATTTGACACACTCCCACAACAGAAAGAACGTTTCATTTTAAAAATGTTAATGTTATCCCTAGTCCAAAAAACAAGTATGGGATGCCTCTGATTTAAGGGACCTACTCCAGTTTGACAGAAGCATGAGTTGATGAGGCATTCTTGCTGTCCAGCCTCTGTTTCTTCCTGGGAAGAGTCGTATGGTCTACCTCAGCCTAGAAGACAATAAAACACACATTGAAATAAAAATATAATGTACATGTATGCTAACTAGAACAGACCTAGACTATATTTCTCACATTTTGCAATACACTCTTTTTGCTTGTTTTGGTGAGTTTGTGTGCTGTAGAAGCATCACTGCCCCCTCCATCTTGCTCTATGACCAGTGCTGATCTCTTTGCATTGCTGGGTATCTCCTGGTGGTCGCTGGAGGTCCAGGGGACTCTTGAGAGCAGACTTAGATCAATCTTCACCAGCAGGGATCTAGGAGGCCTGTGGGGGACCTGAGAACTCTTGGCTGTCTGCCCTGTCTTCTTTGAGTGCTTGTGGGTTGTTTTGTGAGAGATCTTGGTGCCCTTCCGGCAGGTGGTGTCTGACTTTGGTTTGATGCAACTGATTCTGAGTGGTGGGGCAGGAGGCAGCTGGTCAGGCTGAGCAGGACTTTCGGTGGGGCAGGAGCAGGGGTTAGGATATTGTACACCACACGATGGACAATGACCACACAGCACCACTGTGACAACAGGCTCTGATCCAGCCTTCCCTTTATCAAGTGACTTGTGTTTAGAAGTCCTCTTACTGTTTCTTTTAGTGTCACTGTTGTCCTTGCTTTTCTTGCTATGTCCTGTTTTCGTTTTAACCTTGGGTCTATCTGTGAAACGGGGGTCTTTGTCTCGTGTGGCGACAACTTCCTCACACTTCACGCTGATAGCTGCTTCAGTGCAATCTGAGCAACTTGCCTTCGCTGGTTTTGAGGAGTGCGTGTTGCATGAAAGTTTCTTGGAACTGCTACAGCTCTTCAAGTCAGCAGAGGTTTTTTTTGGGCTACTTTCATGGTTATAGTTGTCCTGGGAGCTTTCACTGTGCTGCTGGAGTTTTGCAAGCTTATCAGTAAACTCTTTTTGCTGAGAAGAAGGCTGAGGTTTAGACTCCATGGTGGAGTCGACCACCTCTACACTGAGCGAGGGCTTGGAGCTTTGAGTGGGCGGTGGCTGTTTGTGCGCTGGGCTCTCAGAGACATGTACACTGCTTAGACTTTCAGTGCCAGAGTTCTGCTGGCTGGACCTGATCCAGTTCCCCAACTGCCAATCACCATGGGCCACTGCTGGAGCATCCGGCTAAAAAAAAAGACACAAACACATGATTTAAAAAAAAAAA
This sequence comes from Sander vitreus, assembly GCF_031162955.1. Taxonomy (NCBI): domain Eukaryota; kingdom Metazoa; phylum Chordata; class Actinopteri; order Perciformes; family Percidae; genus Sander; species Sander vitreus. Next base: position 10,360,028 of record NC_135870.1, on the reverse strand, counting down.
AATGAGGAAGAGCAAACAATTCAGATAATGCATGTTTATGTGTCCTAAACAAAAAAGGACAAGCAGCAATTACCTTGGTTTTAACGGAGTTGCTCACAGGGAGTTGAGGTGGATTCTCGATGGTGCTTTCACTGTCCGACTCTGATCTTGAGCTACTCTCCGAGTCGCTGGAGCTAGTGGACTCTACCCCTCTGGAATGGGCTGCTTCAAATGAACTACAGCGAACACACACAAAACACCACAATAATATCACATAGTAGTGTTATAGGATTAATGAAGTAACAATCACTATGTGCCCACCTGGCCAGGCTGTGCTGGTAAACTGTGTTATATTATGTGTGGAGAAGAAACCGATAGGAGAAACTTTTCTGTTTTTTTCTGAAAATTAGAGCTTTGATAGCTTCTCAAATGTTTTCTTTGTCATTTATAATAGTAATATGAATATCTTTGGGTTTTAGTCTGTTGGTCGAATAGAACAGATATTTGAATATATCATCTTGGTCTGTGGGAAATCCATTTTTCATTATTTTCTATACACAAAACAATCTAGAAAATGATCTGCAGAAAATAATTAATTGTTAAATAATCTGTAGTTGCAGCCCTAATGAAAATATTTGTAAGCTGTCTGTATGGCTGGTTGAATACAGCCTATAGGCAGCCAGTGGTCCTCAGGTTGGCAATTTACAGTTCAGCTGCGCATCATATTTTGAAATTATGGCACAGAAAAAGCCACGTCACTTACAATGAGGAGCTCTGCTGGATGAGCTGGGGTGGATCTACAGGAGAGGATTCTTTAGGATAGTTTTCTTTAAAGAAATGACAAATAAAACTAATTAGTCCAACAAGTCATTACATGTCACACAAATGTGGATTTGGATTCCATGCACTGCAGGTGGGCCGTGTTTAACACTAACCACCATTGATACAATGATTGTTGTAAAAATGAAAATACAGATGACGTACAGCTATAGCTCCAGGAGCAAAGATTATACAACTGCTGCTACTTTTTTATTAAAGTCCTGAATTAAATCAGGATACTCACAACATTTATGTCAAGAATATCAGACTGGTGTGTCATTTCTACAGTTCAGTCTTTGATCAGCACACAGTAACCTGTTCCTAAAATGTTTTGTTAGCATTTCCCAAACTCCGTCTTATGTCTTAAATTGCACAAAAACAGTTTTTCTTGCTCAATGTAATAGTAAATAGAACACACAGCAGACACACTATTTTTAGTCATGCATGAGATAGCCAATGCAGCCACAAATATACTCTATAAACATTGGTGAGATAATATCTGGTCAGGCAGACCGAAGTTAATTTGCTTTGTGAATGAAAGTTTAATATTTGACTGACTGAACAACTGAATGACCCGAGTCTAGTTTCTAAATCCTGTCTCGTGCAGTCAAACAACTGTTTCTGTAATTTGCACTTGGAGAAGGCCTGAGAAAAGTGAGACTGCCTCTTATTCTTAGCTAAGGTTAACTTGAGATAAAATTGTAGGGTTGTTTCTCTCCTCTGGTATTTTGTGGCCAGTTCACATAATAGGGCAGAGTGGTTGTACAAGTTACCATAGAAACATCGCTTTGGAGAAAACATAGGGCAAGGTCTATTAGCGAGGTGCTGCTTTAACTCCATGGATGTTAAAAGTTGAGAGAAGAGAGGAGAATATTAACACCACACCAACTGTCACCAGTGGTGATCAAACCTCCAAATGTATTTACAGGTTGTACAGCAGATGCTTCATGATGACAGATCCATTCCAGACATAACAGGCTCTAACCCTGCTATTTTTCATGATACAGTGACATCATTTCTATTTATTATAATGTGCATCCTTGTTCTGTGCCTGAATTGTACTCCGCCTCATTCCCTCATTACTCACTTTGTTCTGGACATGAGGAGACATGCTCCGATTCCTATGAAGACACAGAAGAAAACAGAAGCAAGCTTTAACCTGGGTTACACATTTGTTTAATTTCGATTTGCATCTACAGTGGCACTCATAAGTTTATGAACCCATGCTAAAGTTGACTAAAAAGAGGAATAAAAAAAAAAAATCATCTTTTGGAAATTGATCTTAATGCCTTAATTAAAAAAATGAGGAAAAAGCCAACCTTTAAGGACACCAATTTTCTTTGTGAATGAATAATGTATCGTAAATAAATAAATGTTCTTCCTTATAATGCAGGCCTTGGCCTTTGGAATTAAAATAGCCCCACATTATCACATGCCCTTCACCATACCTAGAGATTGGCATGGTTTTATTTCAGTTAACCTAATAGCTGGTTTGATTTGCATTGAGAGATGATTTTATGGAAAGTACCCCATGCCAATCTCTAGGTATGGTGAAGGCTATGTGATGATGTGGGGCTATTTTAATTCCAAAGGCCAAGGGATGCATAGTATCCTGGATCCATGAAATAACTGGCCTTTAAAAATAAAAATCTGCCTGCCTCTATGGGAATTTAACATAGGGGTGTACTGACTTATGCCCCCTGTATTTTAAGGAAGAACATTTATTTATTTACGATACATTATTCATTCACAAAGAAAATTGGTGTCCTTAAAGGTTGGATTTTTTTATTAAGGCATTAAGATCAATTTCCAAAAGATGATTTTTTTTATTCCTTTTTTTAGTCAACTTTAGCATGGGTTCATAAACTTATGAGTGCCACTGTACATTCACACTAATCTGATAACTCGTGTAATAATCGGTACTGTTTATGCACACCGATCTTTAATTAACAAGACTTAAGGCCTTATAACCTGATATTTTTTCCTCATCTTGGAGCTTAAGCAGTAGTGAAGCCATGAAACATTTGACTTGAGTGGTGTGAGACAAAAGGCCATGAGGTCATTAAAATCGAAAGGGTTTATCCAGTCTGAACATAAGGGTCCCCTTCAAAGTGCATGGTAATCTTACATTATGAAATATCCTGTGGCGAAATTAAGTAAATTTCCTGTGGCGCTGACAACTTGACCTCGGGCGACACCAGGGGAAAGCTCATTGAGCATCTAATTGAAGATGGTTTCATTTGAAAAGGTACCACAAGTGAGGATGCAGGATTAGTGCAAACAAGACCCCTCCCTCTATGTACATATCAGCAACGCCTGTGAGCGTAAAACCAAGATAGATTTTAATTTTTTCTTAACCTTTAGGCTCTTACCTTGGCTTGGAGCGGGGACTTGGTGGGTACACCCGTTTTAGGTGTGTGTATAGCTGTCAGGAGAGGGGGCCACGAGTGGGTCATTTCCTGTGGAGGGGAATAAGAAGTGTGTGATGAGCTAGGAGCCTACAGACATGCCAATGTACAAACATTTATAAAGCTTTTACATAACATTAGCAATGATGTGAATAAATGCATAATGGAATCTCATCTCACTGGGCAAATGCAATGCATATCACGCATTATAATTCATATAGTATGCAATATTTATACATGCATATATTCTATGGCCACTTAGTGAGGTGCACCTGGCACAGACACGAGTAGCTTCTCTAAACGCTAACTCATGTGTCTTCAACTCAATATAAAGCATGTAAACAGCGTCAGAAGTTCAGTCACTATTCATCACAGTAGATTTGGTATGATGTGTGACCTAAGTAACTTTGAACATGATTTTTGATGCTTCCTAGGATTTTCCAGGAGGAATCTGGGGGTTTTTGCATTACAAAGGGTTAAAATACTCGAGATGGCTGAGGGGGGACCCTCATTTACAATGTTATCGATTCAAATTACAAAGAAAAAAAACAAAACACAGAAAAGAAGCGAAACCATCATAAGAAAAATAAAGACAATAAAACTTTCTGAATTGGAAAAATTATTTGATAAATAAATTAGGATAATAAGGATGCAAAAGAAAGTACAATTATGTAAAGTACAAGTAGAGGTTTGCAGGTTTTAAACCAGATTTCAAAATTTCTAAAAAGGCACAAGTGAGTTGATTTTAAGGAAGTGTTGTAATTTGTTCCAGGAGTCAGGTGCACTAAAGTTAAAACTTCAGACGGAGCTCGTGGAACATGAAGCAAAAGCCTGTCAGCAGAGTGAGTCTGATAATGTCCCTCTGAGTAACAGGGGCGTTCTGTAAGGTAGTGTGGTAGTTTTCCAATAAGAGCCTTATAGATTAAAGGATACCAATGAGTATCACGCCTTCATGGAGAGAAGACCACCCAACACTTTCATAAAAAATACAAAGTGTGTACCAGACATGAACGGTTATGATACTCAAGGCAGAGTGATAGACTGAGTCCAGAGATTTAAGAGTTGAAGATGATGCATGTCTATAAATCACATCACCGTAGTCCAAAACCGACATGACTTTTTTGCCTGAGTCGGCATACAAGATTATCAATGGGAAATTTGAAGGAGAGCTTTTCATCCATCCAGATGCCGAGATATTTATATTTTGTGACTCTCTCAGACCATTGGGGGCAGTGTGATGATGTGCAGAATAGGTTCCTTACACACATTAGAACCTCTGATACCCATTCAAAAAGTCTTAACAGACAAAGTATCTGAGAATCGATGCCAAAGTTTTTCCTTTATCCTTACAGTTTGACATTTTGAATGGTCTTAAATTAAAATTTGGATTGCTTTAGTGAGTATCGGGATCTCAGTGTTGCATATTTGGGAAAAGGTAAACAGGGCTGTTGGCAGCAAGACTGCAGCTGTTCAGTATTAAAGTCCAAATTGGCACAACATGCTACTATAGTAAATAAACAGTATAATAAACTACTCTGTATAAATCAAATAACTATGATAAGGTTGCTGCAAAGCCACTATATGTTGCTAGATTATTTTAAAGTATTTCCCCAGCACAGGTCAGTAGCTCACATGCTAATCTTTGAAAACTCAGTGGAGCTGTGAGGTGAGTGAACAATTGAAAATACACAAACATAATGATAAAGAAAGTACTTTAGATCCGGAGCAGATGGTTGTTGCAAGAAAGCTAAATAAATGTTTATCTCCAAATGCTCTCACACCCCAGTAACAGGAGATAATACAGACACACTTTGTGAAAATTTGCCAATCATTCCCTTATTACAGGCCCACCAATCCCCATCAACAATCACACAACATGACTTGTGCACTCCCGTTTGTTGTGCTTTCAACAGCAAAATGCTGGAATGGTTTATTGTGAAGCAGCTACTGGAAATACAGCCTTATTGAGCAAAGCAACAGTACCAATAACTAATCGTTTGCTAAAGACACAATATGGAAATTCTTTCAGCACTTTCTTGTAGAAGTATAGGTTGTAAATATTAAAAACAGAGGAACAGGAACAGAAGCTGGGGTGAAGTGGTTAGATTAGGAGGTACAGACACTTTGGACGGATGGGTTACTTATATGTGAGTCAGTAATCATATATTTGTATAAACAGGGGGTTTACATGTTTTGTTGTACATGTTATGTACTAAAATGTAACATTATTATGATGGCATAAGACAATAGCCAACTGTAAATTAGAATTTAAACACCTGGACTTACCCTCAAGATGTCCTCGACACAAAGAACTTCATTTGTCCTTGTCTGTAGAAAAGGAAAGCAATAATTTTGAGTTTCCAAAATGACAGTGAAAAACATTTTTTTTCCAATTCGATTTCAATTCAACTTGAAAAACAAACATAGAAAGATTTGTTTAGGGGCTAATGTTTTTCAGAGCAAACCATTTTTGGTATTTCACAAAAATAAAACAGGCTTCCAAAAACCCCATTAAATCTGCTTTTATCCTACCCCCATTTTCATCTCAGATTGTTCACTCCTTGTTGTCGATGTGCTGCATGCAGCGAGTGCAACTATATCTCACCCGCATAGAGGCATATCTATCCCTACTAGGGGCATTGCCAGTTGTAATACAAGAGCTGTCATTTATCTTAAAACCTGCAATATGGCAAATCATCTGTAGGTATACTGTAACTTGTGGGGAATTGAAAACACATATAGTATAGCAGAACAGTACGAAATATTAAAAATGCCTGAATAAAACAAATCAAACAAAGAAAAAAGTGAAATCCAATTAAACATTGTTATGTGTATTTTCAACACAGGAAACAAAGTCAAGAGGTGTATTGCATTTCAGTGTTGTCCAGTAGAGAGCAGCACAGACGTGCCAATACTAAATGCAAAGTACTGATATTACTTTTCATGAAGAGGTGCAGGCGACGTTTTTCTTTTTTGAGATGGAGACACATTGTCCATGCCAAAATGAAATTAGTGAAATGAACAGCTTAGGGGCAGCGGTTTGATTTTAATGTGGCATTAAAAATGAATGTCACAATAGAAAAACCAAAAAAGCCAAAAAGCTAAATAATTGTCCTTTTAACATGTTTTACCATTTAAATAATGGCACAGTAAATGCATACATAAAAAAGGAAATACTTATTAACAATGTGTATTGCACTTTGATTTATTCTTTTGTTTGGTTTTAATTGAGGCATTTAAAATCAACACCAGAATAACAGAAAAAGATGTAGAGACAAAAAACCCATTTTGATCTTTGCATTTTAGACCAATAAGCACTGAAACAAGAGAAAAATTTAAAAATCCTACATCCTATAAGTGAACATATATTCTCTCTGATCCATGTATATAAAATGTGGGTGAACAAAACAAAAAAAAATATCTATGACTATAATGCACTTCTATACTAGATCACCACTAACTACAGCCTCAATCACTAGATGAGTGAGGCAATACCCCATATCAGGCAGCAACATAGGCTGACCCAAGCATCAGATAAATACTGTGTTTGAATGAATGAGTCGACAGGCTGCATTTCTGTTTGTTTTTAAGGACTGTCTTTCAGGATTTCCTTTCTGAATGGACAGTGTTTGAGATAAAGTCAGAGTGAACGGGCCAGAGCAGTTATGTAAGTTGGTGACAAAGGTCATTTATTGTTCTGCTGCTGAGGCCAGGGGTGAAGTTATCAGAGGCAGCTGAGGACACTGCGGTGTGTGTAGGAATAGCATATCATTGAGAAGTAGAAATAGTGAAGAAGTAATGCGAGTGCAATAGTTTGGAAACTAAAAAGGACATTTCTGATTATACTGTATATCCAAAAATGTCTTATACATGGCTTTTTGCAGATGTGGAACTTAACTCAGGAGTGAAGTGTTGGTGAGAAATAGGGGAATGAGTAACTGCCTAGATATTCTGCACTGGATTAGCCTTAGAAGCGAAAACAGCCGCATATTCAGCACTGGTGTGCTGCTGCAGGCGGGGAGGGGGAGGTGTAGAGTGCTGCAGGTGCAAGGGGTGTGTGTGTGCGTGCATGCGTGTGTTTATGAATAGAGTTGAACTGGAGTTCAGCGAAATTCTCCCAAACAAAGCAAGTCTAAGACCTTTTTAACGCCTGAACAGTCAAGCAAGAATATCAAAACTATGAAGAGGTTTCAGGGAACATCCTGCGATCAGCAGGCACACAACCTTCTAATCCCACGGTATATTCACAGTGCTGGAAAATAATAAGTAGTATCACCTCCCCAACAGTCACTGGAAGCACCAAATAAGAGATTTAGTGGTATATGATATCGCAAGACAATTATATCTATGTTACTGAAAAGGAAGACATAATTATAAAATGAATATTTTTTTCAAATTCGGTTTCAAATTCAATATTCAATATATAACTCAAATATAAAAGTATTCTGATTCCGTTATAGTATTAGACAAATGTATTGCATAGAGAGCCACAGTAAAACTGGAACTTCCAAGTTTCCTGCACCAATTCAAAATCAAACTCACATTTGTAGTCATGAATAATACAAAAAAATCTAGCCCTGCAATATAACCTTGCTCACCACCAGTATGATGTCTGGTTGTCTATCTACGGATATATGTTCTTTATAATATTGTTGTTTATTATGTATTTCTGTAATAGCAGCTTTTTAAAAAAATAAATAAAAAAAAACACCATTTCCCACAAGCCCATGACCATTGTGGGTTTTACGTCATCAGCCTGACAGACTGAGGCCCGTTAATGGCCGCTGCTGGCCTGGAAATGGGGTCAGGATTACAGCTCTGTTACTACTGCTATTCCTATTAATGTAATAGTTCAAATTTTTGGGAAACACGCTTATTTGCATTCTTGCTGAGAGTTAGATAAAAATCAATTCCAATCTCAATGCTAAATACCATGCTACAGCGCACAGTCAGTTAGTTTAGCTTTGCATAAAGACTGAAAACCGGGGGAAACAGCTAGCCTGGCTCTGTCTAAGGTAATGAAATCCACCTACCAGCATCTATAAAGTTCACCAATTAACATGTCATAGCTCGTATGTTTGATCTGTCCAAAAACCAAAGCGCAAAAACAACAAGTAGCAAGTTCAAGGAAGCAGGAGTATTTCTAGCTAGGCTGGCAGTTTTCTCCCGATTCTATTCTTTATGCTAAGCAGCCACATTACATTTTAAATAATATGATATCGTATTACAGTTATGAGATCCAAGACAATATACTCACCTCCAAAAATTGTGGCAATATCTTTGTTTTGCCCACGTCAGATTTGTTGATTAACTCCGGTAGAGATACATATGGCTCTGGTGAAGGCTTCAGCTCAGGTGACTCGCTGACCACTTGGTCCTGACCATCCATGGGCCGCACATATGCTGTTGGCTTCTGGGTCATGACTACGCTGGGCTGCTTCGACGACAGGAGTGAAGGGAAGGTCTGGGAAGGTAGTGCGTTACCCTTGTTGGCTTGAGGCAGAGATGTATCTTTGGGGGACTGTTTTAGGTTAAATGTGGAAACATCCATGGTGCTGGCAGACTCTGAGGGGTGATCTGTGGAACCATGAAGTTGATGTCTATCAAAGGTGTCTTTAATGTCCATGCCATTGGTATCATGGTCACTGGAATGTGGGAAGGGTGGCAGCTTAGTATCAGGAGACTGAGAAGACATTTCCTGGGGAAGGCTGACACGCTCCCTGAGATCTGAGTGGGCTTCACACTTTTGTTGATGTGCTGAGAAGCTGAGCTGACTGTGGTTCAAAGACGCATTTGAGAAAATTGATGAATTACCATGGTGGTTAGGAGAAGAGGTAGTGAACGTCCCCATGGGCTGAGAGGAGTAACCGTTACTAGAGGGGGATTTCTGACTTTGGGTGGACATGTAATGGACCTGGTTATGGAATGGAGGTTTGGTTGCTTTATCTGTGTTTGGCTGACCCTGATCTGACTGTGAGAAGGTTACATAAGTAGGAATGGGTAAAGGCTCAATGGCAAAGGGATACGGATTATTCACATCTTCATAACTGCCCAGCATCCTCTGGATTCGATTGGAAAGCTCATCCCCTTTGTTTGTCTGCAAAAAAAAAGCTCAAACACTTAGTTATGTTAACAGAGGACACTTTACTCTATAGTCTAAAACACATTCTTATAATTCTCTGAAAACAATCCTGCTATATCCTCTGCATGTTTTTTTTGCATACAAATATCGTAGTATATATTTAGTCAAACTAAACAGGATTTTGGAATTTTTAAAAAGGTATAGTTGAAGAACATATGACTGACCTCTGAAACTAAACACCTTTGTCTGCAAACAGATTTGTTTCTGAAATATAATTTTCCATTTCTTTTTTACTGTTTTCCAATAATGTTTACCAGTAAATTTTAAGAACGTCTTTGTTGAGATTCCTCACACATTGTACATGAAATACAACCATGTTATGGTACTGACCATTTACAACTTTAAAAAAAAAAAAAGCATATTTTTATCCATAACAACTACAGTAGAAGCCCTGTGTCATCAACCCCTTTCACACATGCACTGAAAACCTGAAATTATCTTGACATTACCCGGAGTCCGACACAGACAATCTTTGTTGTGTGCGACATGTGTGAAAGGGATACTCCAGACTACGTCAAGACCTGATTCATCGGACTTCGGACATTGTCTGGAGTTCATATGTGAAAACTGCTATCATTAGATCATTCAACTACTGTTGTGTGTCTTTACCTTGTATGGTTCCCTAAAGAGTGGCACATTCTCAGGGCTGAGTTCTTTGGTTTGGCTCGTTTCTTGATTCCTCTGTTCCCATGCTCGGAGGCGAAGACGGTTCCTTTGCTCATTGTGTATACTGTAGAACATTACAAAGAAACACAGATCTTAAGTCAGCATTGCATTAACAAATGCATTATTGGGGCGGCCTCTGGCTCGCCCAGTGGGGGCGTTCGCCCCATGGTGGCTTGGTCCTGCAGCGGCGCGGGGTTCGAGTCCGACCTGCTGCCCTTTGCTGCGTGTCGTCCCCCATCTCTCTCCCCCTTTCGTGTCTGTCCACTTTCGAATGAAGGGAAAAGCCCCCCCCAAAAAAAAATCATCTTTAAACAAGTGCATTATTTCTGTAACTCTAGTTACAATACAATTACCCAGTAAAAAGATGCAGTAGGTGCCTCGAATGTCAAAACTGAAATTGGTGACATGCTCCATGTATTTTGTATTTGTTTTAGATTTTCTATGATTATAAACCCCAGAACAATGAAACTGACTGATCCTTATGATAAAATCAGTTTTGGTTAAAGACACCAGAAAATTTAGAGACTGTCAATTTATGGCATCTTATCACAGACTTATCTACCCATGGGGCAGAGCAGCAGGGTCTAATGGGAGAAGACAGCCCATCATATCAACTGAAAAGTTAATTAGACTCACAGACGCCTTGAGGATTCACCACAACATTCACATCTGTTCTCTCTAATCCCTAAAGATAACATGCAGACATCAAATGAATACTACTCGTCCAGATATGATGCAAATTGCAAAAGAGCTTGTTCACTATAGTAAATTACATTGTGGAACAACAGCAGGCCCCGTGGGATCAGGCGTCCTGTTTAAAACTTTAAATATACTAAAGTGCACACCTATCCATATTTTGAAAGTTTGTACTTTTCGTCCCAAAATACAGTGTTGATCATCCTCACTGACAGCCACCCCAGTGGGATGCTTCCATGGCAACAAGTGGAGCAGCACAGATTTGGGACTAAGCCAAATAGATGAGCACTTACTCATTAATGGAGCAGAGAGACTGGCCAAACTACTAGAACAGCACAACCTGGCCCTGCCCAGTCACAGTACTACCCAGGGGTAAAGCAACATACTGTGCCTGTATTAAATTACACACTAGTCTTCCAAATCAAACATGAAAATTACATTTTGTTCATGATTGTACATATTAATGATGTGACACAAGCACGCAACTTACAGAATATAATTAGAGAACCGGGGTTTAAATTATTGATGAGGCTGAAACAAACTGTAGCACTCACACAGTGATTTAATAATTACTCACATCTGCATTCCGCACAATTAACATGCAAGCTCAACATGAACCTGTTTGGACCAATGTCAAATATTCTGAGCAGTCTGGCTGCTCCTGTAGGCAGTTTGATGGGCAATTTCCTGTCTTTAGAACAAATTATAATTTGCTGTACCCCGTGTGTAGACTAGAGCCTTCCACCAAGGTGAATGGGAGAGCTTGGAGTGTACGGATTTACCAATCCTAGATGACAAATGCCAGAAACTGAATAAATGTAGAATAAAAAAGTGACATGACAACCTGTTCGCTAGGGCTGGGCGATATGACGATACATATCATCAAAACGATATAAAAATGTATATTGTATAGCCTATACGGGTATTTTTCTATATCGTTTCTATCACAATGTCAAAAAAACATCGGCCAAACTGCGTTATGACAATATTTATGTAATATTAATCTGCAACTATTTTGATAATTGATTAATCAGTCTGAAACTTTTTTTTATTTATTTTTTTTTTTTTAAACGTAAAAAAATAAATGTGAACATTTTCTATCTTATTCACTCCTCCATGACAGTAAACTGAATATCTGTGAGTTGTGGACAAAACAAGACATTTGAGGATGGCATCTTGGCCCTTGATCACATTTTTCTGACATTTTATAGACCAAACAACAAATGGAGAAAATAATCGACAGTTAAAGCAATCATTAGTTGCAGCCCTACACAGGATTATACAAACATACATGCTATATCAAGATATATATCTTATCGAGATATGAAATGACCTATATCAGGATAGAAGATTATTAGGGCTGCACGATTTAGAAAATGTCACGATTCAATATCGATTTTCAGGCTCAAAATTCAATTCAAAAATCGAGTTTCGATTCAAAAACGATTCTTGATTCAAAAAAAATGATTCACAGTATGTAAATGTAGTTACATTTCCCATGTGTAGACATACAATAAAAAAAAAAATGAAAATAAAAAAATATATATTTTAACAAAAAATATGAATCGATTTTTGGAATTCTATGAATCAATTTTTAATCGGTAGATCGCGATTCGAATGTGAATCGATTTTTTTTTTTTATACACCCCTAAAGATTATGACCATATCTTCCAGCCCTATGTTGAGCATTATTGTGCCTTAAAGTTTTTTTCATTAACTTTATTGTGTAAATTCACACATACAACTTAGGTGACTGAAACATAAATTGTATCTCTCCTGCTCATTATAGCAGAGTGGTTTACTTATGCTTCAGTCTCAGTCATTCTGCCCTGTATTTTTAGGGTGATTTTACAGCAAAATGAGATTAATACAGAGTCAAACCAGTTCTGTCTTGTTATTCAACTTGTTCCCCAAAATCCAACTTAGTCAGAACACGACGCATGAGGTTAACGTTACAGAAATTCAAAGTATGCGTAACGTTTGCTTTAATTTAATGTTACATAAACTAGCTTGTAAGTTATAAACACAGCAGCCCCTTTAACCAGCCTGCTCGTTCCAGCTGATTCCACTTATTCCTCGAACTGCTTATCAAAGCTAAAAACCCTTCATGTCAGTTTTACAATAACCACAGAAAATTACTAGACTAGCGTTAGCTTTTTCTTCTGATATTTTCACAGAGTTTCAAACTAAAACTTTACTTGGGTAAAGTGCGCTGCTAGTGAGCTGGCTAACCGTGTCTAGCTAATTAACGATAGTTACCCGATCAGGCTGTGAAGCTAGCGCCCAGCTGCTAGCAGCTAGCTGCGGCTGTGTCTGCCTACCTCGGCTGAGATGCCATGGTGCGCCTCTCACAGCAATCAAAGTTGGTTGTCATGTGTTTCTGACAGTCCTCACCAAGGTGTCCTTCTCATTTGGTCACATTGTTTTGATTTACCGCTGAAGAATTAGTTAATTTAAATGGCTGTCAGGCCGCCGTAGTTTGATAGTTGTCTGCTAACCGTCTGTGTTTGGGTTGTCCTCTCTCTCTCTCTCTCTCTCTCTCTCTCTCTCTCTCTCTCTCTCACACTGTCTGCCTACTGGATTGTTCTACTTTATTCAGCCATCCGGGGACCAAGCTCAGTTTCATACACTCAGTCCAAGTTTGTCTGAAAACACCTCTAAAGCAGTTGTGTTAGCCTACTATTATAAGAGTAAATACAAAGTCAATATAACAAATAAGTCCACTAAGAGCTATATTATTCACTGTGTTTTTCCACATCACGACAGTTTGCCCAAACGTAATACTATTACCCCTGCGTAACAGACATGGTACAGTCATCTGTGTTTATGTTTTTACCATAGACTGTCTTTGGTTTTTACCCCAGACTAATGTGTATGAGTCCTGATAAAAAAATTGTAAAAGTCGATTTTAAAGCTCATGCATGTTTGTAAATTAACTTCATTTTAAGTGGATGTTGACAGCTGGAGAAAAAAAGATTTCTCACCTGACACAAAGAAAGATAGATTATAAATACAGACATGATACAGACAGAATACAATAAAAGCTATGGGACTAAAGGGTAGCTTTTTAACCATTTGTTTTCTGCATTGGAATAGCAGAATTGAATGAATTATTTGTTTTTTTAATTATGGTTCAGAGAGGCTGTCACATACACTGTCAATTAACCACTGACTTAAAAAAAAGGTATATTAGTTTACTAAAAAGCTATAGCTGCTTTGTTTCAAGCAATAATTGGTTGTATTAGCTTTATTTAAAGCATATGCTGGTACACACTGCTGGTAGTCTGTTCTGATACCTGCCAGATTTACCGTCCTTTCTTTAAAGCCAATTTATGTTATGCTAATTTAGTATAGTAGACTATTTGGTCACTTGGCATATAATGGTAAATGCTTACATTAAGATGCAGCATGTGACAGGACACACTAAAATAACTAATGTGTAAATAATTTGTTCTTGGTTTTTGTGCGATGTAATACCTAAATCAATTGTAAACAGTAATAGGTGGACAAATATGTGACAAGAGTGATAGTGGATACAGCACAAAACAATTTTGCTTAAAAGAAAGACCAAACATAGTACACAAAATATTCACGTTTTAATTTTGAAATAAAGAAACACCTGTAACACCCTTTTGTGATTGGTTGTTGATGCAATATCTTACCTTGTTTACAGCTAACAAGTAGGCCCTCTGGAGCTGGAAGGGATTCACTCTCCTGCCCAGAAATACAGAAGCAGATGATAAAGTCTTCTGACTCACTATGCCACCTTGGTGTCAGTTTTGGTGAGTGAGCTCAGATTTGATGACACAGAGCCCAAAACTGGCAGTGGTTGTGACGTCTCTTGTAGGTTTCAGAGTTTAGCCTACAGCTGAAAAAAAACAGACAAATCATTTAACACATTTCAACCAGACATGTAGGATGAGCATGCTGATGAAGTGCGTCACAAAAGAATAAAGCAGCCTCTGTCTGTGTGTTGCTGCTTCTGGAGCATGGACACCAGCACGTGTGTGATTTAATGCAGGCCTGAGTACAGGCTGTGCCAAAGGTCTGTTATTGGACACTCACCCTGGGTGGTTATGCTGCTACTGGCCATCTGCCAGCAGAGAACACCGACATCATCTTACTTGATTTAGACCTAACGGGAGGCTCAGCACAGCTGAATGGACCATGAGACTTTACGATTGTAGCCAATATAAAGATGTAACAGTTTGGGCCTAATTACCATAATATGCAATACAATATACTTATCTAATACTAAAAGAGAATTCAAAAAAAAATTTGATGACTTTTGGCTCACTCAAACTCATGCATTCAAGATATTTAGGTTTAACTATTGTAAGGCCTAATATGGAGGGAAATGTGGCTGAAACAAACACTGACTGCTACACAGACTGTCAAAAGCCAGGCATTTGCTATAAAAAGTCAAAATAATGGAGAAATGGATTAAGAGTGTATTGGTTGGGTTTTATTGAACACAGTATTTATCAATTCTATCAATAGCATACACTTACTTAATGTACCGTCAAAGAAACTGCAGCCATCTAGGGTTTAAATTTAGTAAATTTCAGGAACTGAGTGAGGGCGGTGATTGGTCAAAAATGTGTTGATACTGCTCTGTAACAAGCGTGCCATCCAGAGGCTGGATGGCGCAAAGGACTGCAGTCTGACACTTTTATTAGTTTAAATGATAACCAGTAGGTGGCACTTCTTGTACTCTTCTTGTGAGTAGAGTAGAATAGACTACAACAAGATCATTATAACCACACAATCAAGGGCAGGTGAAATTTATTTTTGGTAAATGTATGTACAACATATAAAACCCAGAGCAGCACATACTAACATAGTAAACATGTGTACAGTAACCAGACAAATACACATACATGATGCACAGTGCACATATAGTACTGTAATGGCAGTATTCTAAATATAATAGTGTTTCTCCAAAATATCCCAGCAAAACTATTCCAAAATAATTAGTTTACAGTTTGTGTAAGTCTATACTACTCTGTTTGCAATTAATTAGAATTACAATTGGGTTTGCAATAGTAGGTTCTGGTTTAACATAAGGTTACAATAACATCTATAAATGTTTCTCAACAGTAAGCACAATAAACATGACTGAAAAAAAAGATAATGATTTAATATTGCCATAAACACTTACAACCATTAACATCTCCTACTTACATTCTTAATTTAACAGAGAACTTTTGCATCACTCTGGTTGCCTTTTGAATCCAGCAGAGCACTGATGATGTCTTGCAGATTTTCAATAAATGTCTCTTAGTGCTTACCAAAGCTGGATTCACACACGCAAAAGTGATCCTCATCTGCTTCTATCGTCACTATCAAATACCTTCACAACTAAAACAAGAAAATCACATAATATCACATTAAAAAAAAAACCTAAAGATAAATTATTCTGATTCTAAAACGTGATGACGATGAAAGGAAAGGAATAGAAATCTATGACACAGAAGAACTTAAAGAGGGAAGTTCAACTCTGGAAGACAGTTACTAGATTTGTAAGCCAGTGGTAAATAATTATCAATAACTTACAAACTATTTTATGGATTATGGTTATAATACAAGCAAGACTCACACATTAAGATGAGGTTTTAAGTATGCTAACAACCTATCATGTAAAACAACCAATATACTGACAGTCAGTGATCCTTATAGATTATACAATGGTGGAATGTAACTAAATACATTTACTCTAACTCCTACTACTACTACTACTACTACTACTAAAATACAAATTTGACATACTTGTACTTTCTATTTTATGATACTTTTTACTTCTACTCCATTACATTTCAGAGGGAAATATTGTACTTTTTACTCCACTACATTTATTTGACAGCTTTAGTTATTAGTTTCCTTACAAAGTAAGATTTGTTTGCAGAACAACATATGAAGAGCTTGTAAAATATGATGTTTTGTTAGATTAAAGTATCCAAGTAGCTGAATGGATTGACAGAAAATTAATTGGCAACAATTTTAACAATTATTTAAGTATTTAAAAAAAAAAAAAACATTTCAAGGTTCGAGCTTTACACATGTGAGGATTCACTGCTTTTCCTTTTTAATAATTGAATTTTAACAATTATTTAAGTATTTAAAAAAAAAAAAAACATTTCAAGGTTCGAGCTTTACACATGTGAGGATTCACTGCTTTTCCTTTTTAATAATTGAATATTTTTGATGTTTGGTATGAAGGTATGAATTTGGGTTCGGTGAAGGTATGAATTTGGGTTTGGAGAACTTGTGACGGCATTTCTCACTATTTTCAATTGTTTTACAACAATCGATGAATCGTATCATAACTATGTAAAATAGTTAAAGATCAACTAACTAGAACAGTTAAATGCTGTGTACACTTTAATGCATGAGTAATAATAATACCATGATATGATGCATAATAGTATAACAGTCACAGGGGCCACTATTTTGCTTTGAGTACTTTTACTTTAAAAACTTTAAGTACATTTTCTTGATTATACTTACATACTGTTACTTAAACTTTTCAATGCAGGACTTAAGTACTAAGTAAAAGATCTGAGTACTTCTTCCATCACTGACATTTTAACTGCCACCTTCTTGGTTGGACTGATTTGGTTTCCTCTGCCAGAAGGTGACCAAAAAGGGAGGACATTTAAGAACGTTGTCCCCGAGGACATCTTCCTGGGCGACAACCTGTACGCAGAAGGCCCTCCCTGCCTTCTCTGTGCTGAAGTGCGGCGTGACGTCATATCGGAGGCCACAGTTGTCTGCGATTATGCTGGGGCTGTTGTGTGCGAGCAGTATGGTGGCAGTGGGGACAGTGGCTTTGACTTCCAGCTGCTCATGTCCATCTGCAGATACATCAACAGGCAGCACCACGTAGGCATGCTGAAAGCTCTCTCCAATGGTGCACTTGAGCTCCGTAGACCAACAGTATTCCCCAAGGTCTCCTAGGAAGAGAAACTATTTTATGAAAGCCTATACGCAGCAGATTTTATGTGCTACATAAAACTGTTGGATTGACATACAGTAAGAGAGAGGAACAGAGGGTAAACCATAGTAGAGTTGAAAATGTGACTCCTTACCATCTTTTTTTGTACATTTTATTAATTAACAATATAAAGACAAGCACATACAAAATAGACAAAATAAGACAAGAAACCATCAAAAACAACTAAAACAGACAGCCAGCACTCACTCAGTACAAAGAAAATAAAATGTGCATTTACAGCTCATGTTAATTCATTAGACGAGATGCCCCAAAATGTCCTCACACAATGACTCCTTACCTTCTGTGGAATCTTTAAGCCGTATATTATGATTGTCCTGAAGTTGCAGTTTCTTGATGTAAGTCATCCTAGTGCACTCCATCAAACAGTCTGTTATTTGTGTCCCCGTGTTGGAGACCAGTTTCAGCAACGTTTCCTTCTCTGAACATTCAACTGCCTCTACAACCAGCAGAAGGGAGGACAGTATGCCAAAAGACACCCACACAATGAAATACCCTGACATTCTGTCCAGTATCAATAAATTCAATTGCTGGCAATGTTGAACTATTGGCCCAAATCTGGCTGTCCTCTTGTAGAGTAGTTGCTTGACTGTAGTTCCGGATCAATATATTGCTTGCACAACTTGACAATAAGATTCCACTGCAGCCAAGAAAAGATACAAACACAGGCACAGCAGATGAAAACACTGAAGACTTTTCAAAGTGCGCAAGATGTTGCTCTTCCCCTGACCAGATTCTGATTTGCTGGAGTACAGTGCCAACTTTTTTTGCCAACATTTCTTCCTCTGCTATTTCCTCCCTCTAGACTACCAGCCGAATAATAAAGATTGCCAATGTCTATTTCAATCATCTTTATTCAAAAAATTGTAAGCAAGAAATCAGGAAATTGGTACAAATGATTAGGATGTAGCAAGGTCATAAGTAATTAAAACATTTTACATTTGATCTAAATGTATTGATTGAGTTGAGGTGATATATCACTGATAAGTTGTTGTCCACTTGTGAAAAATACTTGCAAAAGTGAATGGTGAGGTAACTTTGTAAAGCCAGTGTGAGCATATAACAAAATGGCACTAACTAACTAAATGTTAGAACTCTGCTTCATAACAAACACACATCATACAAAATGTTATGGATTGATAATTGATGATAATTCAAGACTTAACAGAAAAAAAGAATATAACAGACACTGAAATGCTCTAAAAGTTAAAATCAGCTGTAGGTAAAAAAAATACAATAAATCAACTGACTATTTTTTCCTCTAATCACAATTTAGACACATTGATTCACGCTTGTTACAGAGCAGCATCAACACATTTTTGACCAATCACCGCCCTCACTCAATTCATTTTGATATTGTCTGGCAGGCCTTGATCTTTAATTAAATTACTTTACTGGTCAAAGTAACACATCATAGCAAAGCACTTTAATGTCATATAACAAAGTATATATGTCAAGAGAAAGTACTATTATTTTTCTATAAACCTTGTAATTATGATTTATTTTACAATTACAGTTTTTGGGGGGTTTGCAGGGCAGCATTATCAAATGTATCTTTCCTAGCAGTTGAAACATGAAAATGGAGCACGGCCAATGGATGTTTGTGGAAAAGCACAGCAGATGTTCGTACTCAGGAGAAATTGATACTTTCAGTTTTAGGTGCAGGCATTTATTTGGTGAACACAGTCTTCTCCTATTACTCTCCCTGCAAAAACTGTTTGACCCTCAACATGGCAAGCATATACTTAATTTATAATTAGTTGTGGATTTTTCATGACATTAAAAAAAACAATGACACCTATTTTGATTTGATTAAATTGACTTCATAAGATAAGTCGTTTCACAGATGATTTGGCACTGCACAGTCTCACATTTTTGGAGGGAACACTCAGTAACAGTTGGTAGCTTTAAATAGCGCACTGTAATGAGATGCATTTAAAGATAAACTGTTAGCTTTTATTACACGGGTGTAAGCTGCACTTCATTTGTAGCTCTTGGTTAAAGACAAATACTTTAATTTATCAACAGAAATGCATTTTTTTATTGTCCTGCCAAATCTATATAAAGTAAGTTTATTGGTTAAATGGTAATTAAACACAATAGCACGCAAGATTGTAATTTTAGATCAATAACGTGTGATTAAGATCATCATCAGTTTTACCGCTAAAATATTAATTGATCAGTTTTATGTTTGGCTGGCTCAACAGGTCTGTAATGGCACATTCTGGTTAGAATGGAGAGACAGGAATGCAAAACTGAGAGAGACTTTGCTTTGGTTACCATGCTCAGTTTTGAATATACACTAAAAGGATCCAAGATAAGTGTAGTGAGAGAAGATATGTCTGCATATAATGTATTATCTACCTTTTCTGTATTTTATGCATCTTTGTGTGGGCCAGATGGCTCATACTGAGAACAATAAAACAAACTTTACTCTCTGCTGAGCTGCTGGAGGTTGCCCGGCCCACAGCCACAGCTGCGGGTCAGCTGCACGGATGAAATTACGAGGGTGCGGAATTCATCCATGTAGAGGACAGGTACCATTTCCTGGGAAGTGGGCTGACAACACGGCACCTGGAGAGGAATAAAGAGAGGAGGAGTAAGGCCATCGCAGAAACTGCCCAACAAGACTAAACAAAAGATTAACTTGTATTTAATTTTTTTTTCCTTCTAAGGTATAAAGTTTTATTTCTTTTAGTGAAGACAAATTGACACAGTAATAAGACATTTACACTGACTGCAGAACAGAAAATGCAAACAGTTGTTTCATGGTATAGTGGAGGTGCCATATACGCAGATAAGACACTTATTTTAATATTCAAATGTTAGAGAATTGTACCTGTGAGTCGGCATCCTGGACATTGGTGTGGGATGATGGACATTGCTCAGTGTTAACTTCATGGTTGCACAGTGCACACTGAACGATGGTAAGGCTGGCAGGATGGATCACCCAGTTGTCCCATCCCAAGTCTGGTAAACATAAGAATTGATATTAGAGTACATGCATTATATCTCTTCATGTCGATATGCATGCACACACTCGTACATACACACACACATTGTTGCATACCTTTCATGAAGACCTCAGAGGCCATGGAACAGCACTTCAGGCTTGTACAGTTTGCAACATCAGGTGACACAGAGTGGCCAGAGGAGGCTGGAACATAAAGGACATGGAGAAAAGACACTTTTGGCTGCGTTTGGCTTTGAAAAGGCCACTAAGGATTAATAACGGCTGGGAAAAGTTGCGATCTACAGTAGTTTCTTTGAATTTTGGTTTCCACTTACCTACAGTATCCTTGGCTCTGTGAGCAACCGTGCTGAAGGTGTTCCTCCATTGCTCTCTGACGCCATCCAGCCCACCAGCAGGCAACTGTGGCTCAGCCTGCAAGTTCAGAGTCTCGAGGAGACCCTTCCTGATGGACTGCAATGACCCACCCTGGCCCCTGAACATCACATATCACTCAGGTTATTTAAATAGTGCATAATATTACAAATTATTGCATACATGCATGTGTTAGTAGGTGCACATGACAGACACCCAGGCGGGGTGGCACCTGCCCCCCCCTGAAATATGATTGCCCCCCCGGTGCCCCCCCAAATTTATTTCTGTTCTGCTTTACTATTGTCTAAAAACTGTGCAAGGTTTTCTTTGTTGAAGTTTGAGGCAATTTTATTGTAAGTGTATTGCACTTTATTTTTATACAGTTCTGTTAAAAAAAATCTTCCCAGCACTGCTCCCATGACCAATGAATGGTTCCATGACTATCCAAATTTTTGGCTTAAGAGCCCATAGAAAATGTGTATTGTATTTGGATACACATTTTGTTGAAAATAAAAACAAGTAAAATTAATAATGAATGTGATGCGTTTTATTTAGCAAATTACATTGTGTTGTTCTATCCTATCCAATATTTCTAAGATGATTTTCTATGCTGTATTCTGATAAATCCCTTGGGCCCTCCCTGACTGATTATTGGTTCCCCCCCTTGTGCCACCCCACACACAAAAAATCCTGGAATCGACCCTGCACACACCCTCACTCAATACCCTCAATGAACTGTGGAAGAACTTTACAGATGTTTGGCTAAGCCAAGTGAGAGAAATCTGCTGTTGAAGAGTGAATGATTACACTGCTAAACATTAAACAAAACATTGTGTTACATCTTTGCACAACATTCTCAGAAAACCAAATGGGCTCTGAATCATAACCAGAATCTATTATTTCCCTGGGAAAAAGGCCTCAGCACGCATAAATCTCGTTAAATGACTTTAGACTAGAATACATGTATAATAACTGTGAACTAACAAGATGTTTCGCAATTCTTTGGACAATCTTGAGGAAAATTGTTTTAAAAGATCCCTGCATGTCAATGCTAACAAAAACAGAATATTGTATAGGCACACAAAGTTTGATACTGACCTGTGATGGGAAACAGGCGAGTTAACAGAGGCTGCAGGTTCTTCCTTGGATGGCTGCAAAACAAATGCAATCACCACTGAAGAGCCCAGAAGCATCATCATGACAATGAACGCAAAGGACATGGTGCGTGAGCCGGACGGTCACTCTATAGATCAACTGCTTTCGGAGTCAAAGTCACGGCGGAGTGTTAGTTCTGTGCGTCTGGTTGGAGGAGGAGAGAGGAGTGACCAGACAGTGATGCTGCACTAGGTATTGTTTGTTAGGGCCTGGCAACCTGGGTTTTTATCTCTTGTACCCTAGCTTGGCCTTGAGATACTTAACATTGTTGTCTTGTGTGTAGTTTAGTAGTCACTGCCAGCCAATCAATGTAGTACAATTTGTAACCAAATTCGTTCCTTCCTTCATATACTTTAATTAACACCTCTATGACAGTATCAACAAGATACAACAAGCAACTTTAAAGGCATCGTAAAAGTCAACTTTATGACAGAACAGGTCTATTGGATTGCATTAGGCTGGCTGCACAGGTGTCACTGTGTGTATATTTTGCATCAGTTTGTTCCAGTTCTTCATTGGATCTTTATGATGTTTACATTGAGCTAAATATTCACTGTTACAATATACAGTACAGTACCAGTCAAAACATACTGTTTCATGAAATGAAAATAGTTAGTGTCCCAAGATTTGCCCCGACGTATTTGGTGTTTTTGGACACTTTATTGAACAATGTTCGGCTGCACATTATGAGTTTGCAAAGAGTGACCCACTGGCAAGCCACTGCTTTGTAAGAGTTGGTAATACCCTAACCCCCATTCAGAGAGTGACAAGACACCAAAGAATCGTAAAACCATAAAAACACAAGCTGGCCATTCATTTCTGCACATGTACAATCAACTCCCACTTTTTGGCCAGACATGAAAGGCAAAAATCTCCTGCCTTTCCTAATATCCTAATATCACATATTAACATTAGTCCCCGGCAATTGTCATTCAAGGACGAGATCTTGGGGAGAAAGAAATGTATCACAAAGCAATAATGGGTACTGCAGGTGATGTTGCTATCTCAGAGCACGAAGCAAATCAGCTTTGTAGAGTTGTGTGAGCCAAGAACGGTCAGAGGCATGCAAAGAATGGTAACTTCAGGCCTCTCCTCACTGAGGCATAAACTGGGTCACAGCTAACTTTCCCATGTAGCCCAAAATACACAGCTTATCTGTTGCAGTTGCAGTGTACTTTGTATAATCAAATCATAATTCATCAACAGTGCCACAGGAATTCTTGGTACAAGCTGATACAAGACTTGACAATGTTTTCTGCAGCTAATATTAAATCAGATGATTCTGAAGTGAGGATTATGTTCATTACTGCTGGTCTGCACCGATGCAGATAACATAATAAACTATAAATATATAACTTCCACTATATCTATCTATCTATCTATCTATCTATCTATCTATCTATCTACCTCAGATATCTACATTCTATATATATATATATGCAGGCCTTTTACTTGTAATGGAGTATTTTCAAAGTGTGGTTTTGTTACTTTTCAGTAACTAAAGTGTCTGAATTTGTCTTCCTTCACTTTCAAATTATTGCTAAAGCACTTTGTGTCCTTGGTAACAACATATCTGGGAATCAGAACACAAATGTTTTACAGGTCTCAACAACACTGTGAAGATCTCATTATCTTCAGGTCTCAACTTCTCAGTGCTGGAACACTTTCAGAAATGATAAAAAACATTCCTCAGAGTTTTAGTGGTGATTGTTACGACATGTTACATGTTACAGACTAAGAGGGTAACTCCAGTGATATTCTATGTTTCTTACTGTAAACAAATCCATGAAAAGAGTTAAATTATTCTGCTAGTATGTGTTGTCTGATTATTCCTCTCTACCAAAGACCTCCATTGTTGTCCAAAAACTATTAAAGACACAGTGTCAAACTTCGAAGTTGGAGTTGGAAATTGGCTACTGATAATAAATATCACCAAATATAAGTTGTGTTTGGTTTTTTATCGACCAGTGGTGTTTACATATCTAGGGGTGCATGTGAGTAAATACACAAGTAGATCCTGCCTTGTGTCAATGGTTCAGGTGGCTGGTGGTGGTGTAATGGCGTGAGGGATATTTTTTTAGCACACTTTGGGCCTCTTAGTACCAATTGAGCATTGTTTAAATGCAAAAGCCTACTTGAGTATTACTGCTGATCATGTCCAACCCTTTATGAGCACAGTGTGCCCATCTTCTAATGGCTACTTCCAGCAGGATAACGCGTCATGTCACAAAGCTCAAACCATCTCAAACTGGTTTCTTGAACATGACAGTCCACTGTTCCTTAAATGTCCTCCACAGTCACCAGATCTCAATCCAATATAGCACCTTACAGTATACGTACATGTATTGTATTGTATGTTAAATTGCATTGTCCCTATCAAATAAAATAGCATTTAATTGAATTATTGTGGGACGGATTAACAAATTGTTGGTTTTAGTCTTTTCATGGGATTTGTTGTACAATAACAAAAGACACACACCCACACACACATACACACACACACACACACACACACACACACACACACACACACACACACACACACACACACACACACACACACACACTCACACCTGAGGTCACTGTGGGATACTGCAGATTTCATGCTCCTATAACCATGCATGAATGAGCTGAGTCCTTGAGTTATCAGACGTCTCCCACCACTTTCTTATTGTAGTACAGCTGGGAGTCACATCACAGATAGCTGCTGTTGGCTGGGATCACAAAGGGCCTTTCTACACAGATGAAGGGCTGTAGAGGATGCAATGTGCAGATGTTCCACAAGCAGACAACACAGAGGACATTCTTGAAAGGTATTTCAACACACAAAATACATTGTAAAAAATGTACCTTTTTGTACTCTAGTTTTCATGTGGAAAAAAAGCTTTATGATTGAAGGATAAATACAGATAAAAGGTTTGAAAAACAGACTGTTTTGGTATGAGGACTAAACAACTAACTAACTCTTAGGGTGTGATTCTCAAAATTGGAACAAGATAAAAATGTTTCAGAAATTAGAAGTGCTGGTTTTAAATGATTTAGCTGTTAACAGCTAACCAGCTTTAAAATTATTTGAACAACACTACATGCAAAGGCAGAATGAAAACATACTGAGTTATTACATAAAGACAGGGACGATATTTATGTTCTATGTGCAACTTTTCTAATGCACACATTGCTTGTCTTCACCTAATACTTGTTCTACAAATATCTGTTTTTTCTTGACGTTTTTATAACCCTTAAGGCAAATTGTTGTTCTGAGGCAACAAAGAAAATGTGGGTGGTGGTGATGGTACATTATCAGAAGAACCCAACCTTCCAAAAAATAGGGTGAAATATTCATGCAGTAGATGGTTTATGGTGTTTCCATAACTATGTCTACCATCTGTACATCTATAATATTCTGTATTACCGAACGTAAAATGATTAAGAAATGTCTTTGTATTTATAGAGAATAGACAGGTCCAGACTAGCCAGTGGTCAAATAAACTGTCAATGGAGATAATATTGACGTTATAATTATCATATGAGTCACAACGATGACACAGGCCTTGAGCACAGGCCAACACAACCTCCTTTCAAAACAGACGCTGCCCTTTCATCAGAGCCTTCATCCGTTTATTAAGCGTAGATGCAAGCCGTAGTAAGGTTTAATCCTAATCCACTTGCATCTTGTTTTGTTATAGTGATCACGGGGCCTTTCCCAAGACAGTTGACTCTCCTATTCACAATCTACTCAGCCAGTGTTGTGTTTGTGATAGATGAGAGTGTGTAGCTGCAGAGAGGGGACTTCCAATTAAAACATTACAGCAACTGGGACCTTTGCTGCTGTGCCTGGTAAATGAAAAGGTCTAATTGATAACGCATGCTTTATTTTTTTTCAATCCAAACAGTGTGGCTGGCAAGTTTGTAGAAAAAAATTACAAGATTTCTTTAAAGGCGTAGAAAAAGTGAGGGTAGGTCATGAAGGAAAGGTAACGTGGCCAGGTAAGGTTCCTTTGGACCAATACGGTACTTGATTTTTATTTGGGTGTTGATTGTTTTACAATATTGTTTGGTAATATTTACTTTTAATAGGCCCTTTAGACAAGTGTGTATTCTGTCTATACGTTTGCAATTAAGTTGTAAAACATCTAGTTGTTAGAAGAAATAATGCGGAAAAAAGAAAATGTGTTATATAGAATCTCAGACTCACTCATACAAGTATCTTTATCGTTAACAGTGAAAACAGCAAAGGGTCATGGGATGTGGCATGGGAAAAAGTGAACTACAGCTGAAGAAATGTGACAGAGGTGCGGTCCTTATCTAAATCATTCTAGTGAATAGTCAAATGTTCCCTTTTTTGCAATAATTTAATGTCAGTGTGATTGCTATTTTTCATTTCTAGTGAGCATCTCAGTTCCAGGTAAATATGGGTTTAATTCCATCTGGCTTTACACTCAGTATTGATAAAAAAAAGTTTTAATTAGCAGTGTTTGCTTACTTTTGCGATCTCTCAATTTTTCTGCACTCTGTGAAGCTGCCACTGGTAAGTCTGCCCGTCTAGATCTGACATAGGGAATTAATGTATTGGCTTTGGAAGAGGAATGTTACCTTAGCATGGTTATGATAAAGTGCTTCCTTCTTCTCTCCCAAATCTTCAGCAATCAGAGCGGCTCTGTTGATCCAGCGCTGGTACCGTCAGTATGCTGCCCGGCTGGAGATGAGACGCAGGTGCACGTGGAAAATCTTCCAGTCTATTGAATATGCAGGAGAGCAAGACCAGATCAAGGTGAGCTCACACAGTCTAGAACAATTTGGGGAAAAGGTTTGCACAGAATTATTAATTAATTTTCTAATTTACCCTAATAGCAGCTTCGTGGATGTTGGTCAGTAACAAACATCTCAACAATTGTTGGATGTACTGCCATGATGTTTTGAAAAGATGTTCATGGTCCCCAGAGGAAGAATGCTACTGACTTTGTCATCTTCTTACCACAATTCTCTTGCGGCTGACATTTGTGGTTCAGAGTGAAATATCTTGACAACTACTGGATGGATTGCCATGAAAGTTGGTTCAAATACACATTGGCCCTCATTTATCAACCTAACGTAGAAACCAGCGCAGATATGAGCGCAGAAATCAGGCTTCACGTGTGATTCATGAAACGTTCATATCACAGCAATCGGAGCGTAAGAATGGTCGTACATTGATAAATGCGGAAACGATCGTAATTTAAATATCACGGCCCAATATATTCTCGGTATTGAGGCCTCGCCCCTACAATTTACAACATGGCGAGACGTAATCCGGCTAAGAAGCGGAACTTTTCAGAGGTGGAGATTGAAACCCTGATGTCTCAACGTGTGTACTATTTGGCAGCCTGAAAACTGGTATTAAAGGCTGTAGAAATAATGCGGAATGGAAAGAGATCACTAATGCATTCAACAGTGTTGCCGTGGTAAATCGGACTCCAGCTGAAGTTTATATACAGGTTTATATTGCAATCTCTTAGGTCTATGATGTACCTATATTTAAATAAACACACAGTAGCGGAGTTTATGCAGTGTCTTTTATTTTTCATCGTTCACTTGTCGCCATTAACAACACTTTAAAAGAGAAACGAAAACCTGAAGAATATATACAAATGTTGTGCATCGTCATGTTTCCTGTATTGAGTATCATTGCCAAACATGATACTCAAAAAGCGAAGAATAATATCCTGTCTCCTTCATATAGCCCCCAGTTGGGGCTGTGCTGGACACTGCTCTCTGGGCATCGGGTCATCTGGCTCCATCACTACATTTATGTCACCCTGTTTTCCTGTGCAATGTTGTGCAGAACCCAACAGGCTAAAACAATGTTGCAGACTTTTTCTGCCGTGTATAGTAGGGTCCCCCTCCCCATGCTGATGCAAGACAGAGCCATCTGCCCTTAATCAATTCAATGGAGCGCTCCACCGTGGCCCGTGCGCGTATGTGTGCACTGTTGTACCGGCGCGCATAGAGGTCTTCTAAAAGAGCCAGATCTGCCATTGCTGATAAGTGATCTGAACTGATGACTTCTCCTTCTCTTGTTAAACTGATTATATACTGCACCGCATGTCCACACTGACTCTAAAACTTGCGTACACGAGTTTCAGACCAGACGTGAGATTTTATTGCAGCCTACGCTCACGTTCAAGTTGATAAATGCCTTGCTTTGCATAATTGGTGTACGCCCGTCCTACGCCTGTTTTAGGTCGTACGCACATTTCATAAATGAGGGCCAGTGTCTCTAGAGGATGAATCTAAATGACTTGATCCTGTGATTTTAGGGCCACCATGAGGTTGATATTTTTGTATTTCATTGAAAAATCTCAATGACTACAAGACGGACTGCTGTGATATTCAATATGGACATTGATGGTCCTCAGAGGATGAATTCATATTTTTGGGGGTCCCTTAACTTTTCATCTAGTGCCATCATTGGGTCAAAATTTCAGTTTGTCCAATACTTTGGTTTATGGTCAAATATCTGCAAAACATTCACCTTTCCCTTTCTCACTAGCCTCAGCTGTCCTTTGTGTTTAATGCTAATTTGCAGATGTTAGCATGCTTACACTTAGACATAAGATGGTGAACATGACAAACATTATATCTGCTAATTATCAACATGATCACAGTCTTTGTGAGCCAATGTAAGCATTTAGCTCTAAGCAGAGAGCTGCTAGCATGGCTTTGTCTATTAATCTTTTCTTTGACGCTTCAAATAAACCCCTGTATTTTATAAATTCTATTTTTCCTTTCTGCAGCTCTACAATTTTTTTGGGTTCTTGATGGACCACTTCACTCCAGCCAGCAGTGAAAGTAAGACTCCTGTGTAATTCACTGATTTGTAGGTTTCATTGATTGCTAACTCTACTTCCTGCTGGGAAACGTAATGTGGCTTTCCTTCACCACACTGATCCACTTCCCTCTTTCCCTCCCTTACTTTAACATAGGAAACCTTATATCTCACATCTTTCGCAAGAATGAATTCTGTCATGACACAGAATGGGAGAGATATTTTTGCTTCCAGAGCATTGAGGTTACTGAATGCTACACCGGTCCCCACCTGACTTTCCCCATGACCTTCTGTGGCGTGTCGAAGCTGGTGGAGGCCTTCAAGCACAAACAAGTAAGGACACAGTCACATACAATACACTCAAGGCAGATAGTTATTGCAGACACATGTATCTAATGGATACCTTTTTCCTCAGGGCTAAGTTTATTCATACTTGTTTTTTTCCCAGTAGCAGCTTCATGCTCGATATGTTCTGCAGCTTCTTGGAGAGACTTGGAGACTTCTAAGAGTTTTTCCAAACATCAGTCGAATCTCCGCCTACCACAACAAGCAGATTACGATATGCGGTACGCAGCAGCAGGCCTTTCCTGAACACATTTTGCTCTGCTATTTTGTCACAGATTCTTTTGTATTGCCCTTGAAACACTGCAATACATTATTTATCACTTTGCAGGAGATTTACATGGGCAGCTTGAAGACCTGCTGCTGATATTCTATAAGGTATCAACATGCAAATCATCATATTGACAGAAAGGGATGTTCATTTTAATTAACACCTTTAACTTAATCTGTCCAGAATGGTTTGCCGTCCTCTGAGAAACCATATGTCTTCAATGGAGACTTTGTGGATCGTGGTAAAAATTCATTAGAGATCCTGCTCATCCTGTTCGGGTTCCTGCTGGTCTATCCCAATGATGTGCATCTGAACAGAGGGAACCATGAGGACCACATTGTAAACCTGAGGTAAGATAGTCAGTGTACTGCTTTCCTTTTCTTAAACTCCCATTTAGTGGCTTGGTCTGCCTGTTTTCTTAGTATTTATGTTTTTGTACATATGCTCATACTGTATATGGCTTTATGCAATTAGTGTTCTGATTATATTCAACCTACGGCTAATGTGTGTACACTAATCTAGTTGTTTGTGTGTTTTCTCCAGATATGGTTTCACTAAAGAAGTTTTGGGAAAATATAGGGTAGGTCCTATGTATTTTACTTTAACCTCACTATTACAGTGCTATATATATATATATATATTGAAAACTGTAGTTTGAGTCAATCAAACATACACCGTCCTGCTGGACGGCTGTGTATTATCCATAGCCGAAAATAGTAAATACAGTATTTACTCCTGTTAAGGTACCGTTAGCTAAAATCTACAGCTCCCAGCTTAGAATTAAAATGAAATTATATCTTTGTGATGCAATTTTTTAGATCTATAAATGATTGCGACAGGCAGGGTAGGCAAGTTGAAAATCACAAATGTGAACCTCATGCTAGAAAAAAAGTCAGGAGAATTCATCGTATGGGGACCATGAATGTCTGTACAATGTCATGGCAATCCATGCAATATCTGTTGAGAGAATTCAGTCTGGACCTGAAAATTGCCCACATTTATTGTAATAATTACTCTTACTGTGTGTAAGTCATCGTAAGCTTGCAATTGTGAGCTTGGTCTGCAGGTGCATGGCAAAAAGATCCTAAAGATTCTCCAGAAGATTTTCAGCTGGCTGCCTCTGGCCACAGTGATTGATAACAAGGTGCTGATTGTGCATGGTGGGATCTCTGACACGACAGACCTCGACGCGATAGCCAGAGTGGACAGACACAAAGTAAGCGTTCAGCATCAATTAAATTAGCGTATTTGGTGTGTTTTACAGGCAGAAAATCTAGTAATATTGTCATGATCAACCTATCAAGTTTATTTAATCTGTGTATTTTTGATTGTGCGCAGTATGGGTCGGCTCTCACGCCTCCGAAGCCCACCAAGCACGCAGTCAACGGCAGTAAGACTCAGACAATAAACAACAGGGAGGGCTGTGGACCAGTGGAAGGCCGACGTCGAGTGTGTTCTCTGACTTACTACAGCTCGGGCCCCGATCACAGGCACGCCCTTCCACGCCGCTCGCTCCACAACGCGCACATGAGCAGTCAACTCAACTGGTCGTTGGAAAAAGAGCTGAAAAAGAGGCGCAGGCTGGCAGGGTTTGACCAATCCTACGGAGAACTGAAGACGTCTGACTCTGACTCAGACCCGGAGTCTGGAGAAACAACAGAGACAGATGTGGGTGAGTGGAAACAAGTAAGTGACAGGAAGGATGTTGGATCTCAGTGGTTGTTACTGTTTTGGCAGATGTTCAGCACTGAGTACATGCATGCACACATTTTAATATTTCCTGACTTCACTGATTTCACTATGATTGCTTTGGGCCACCCAGATAGTGGATGTGTTGTGGAGTGACCCAATGGCCCAAAATGGCTGCATTCCCAATGAGGTGCGAGGCGGAGGCTGCTACTGGGGGCCAGATGTCA